>NW_011494855.1:2343117-2344308 GCF_000754665.1 Bison bison bison | reverse complement strand
TAAACATATGGGAATACCAGACCATCTGACCTGCCTCCTGAGAAAACTGTATGCAGCTCAAGAAGCAGCAGTTAGAACCAACATGGAACAACAGACTGGTTCCAAATTGGGAAGGGAGTACCTTAAGGCTATATATTGTCACCCTGCTTATTTAACTTATATGCAGAGTACATCATGAGACACACTTGGCTGGATGAAGCACAAGCTGGAATCAAGATTGCCAGGAGAAATATCAATAACTTCAGATGTGCAGACGATACCTCTTTAATTGCAGGAAGTGAAGAGGAACTAAAGAGCCTATTGATGAAGATGAAAGAGGAAAGTGAAGAAACTGGCTTAAAATAACATTCAAAAAATGAAGATCATGGCATCTGGTCCCATCACTTCATAACAAATAGACGGGGGAAAAGTGGAGACAGTGAGAGATTTTATTTCTTGGGCTCCAAAATTACTGAAGATGGTGACTACAGCCATGAAATTAAGAGATATTTGCTCCTTGGAAGAAAAGCTATGACCAAACTAGACAGAATATTAAAAAGCAGAGACATCACTTTGCTGATGAAGGTCCATATAGTCAAAGTTATGGTTTTTCCAGTAGTCGTGCACGAATTTGAGAGATGGACCATAAATAAGGCTGAGCACTGAAGAATTGATGGTTTTGAACTGTTGTGTTGGAGAAGACTCCTGAGAGTTCCTTGGACTTCAAGGAGATCAAACCAGTCAACCCTAAAGGAAATCAGTCTTAATATTCATTGGAAGGACTGATGCTGAAGCTGAAGCTCCAAAACTCTGGCCACCTGATGCAAAGAGCCAACTCTTTGGAAAAGACCCTGATGCTGACCCTGAAAGACTGAGGGCAGGAGGAGAAGCCAGAGACAGAGGATGAGATAGATGGATAGCATTACTGACTCAATGGACATGAGTGTGAGCAAATTCCAGGAGATACTGAAGGAGAGGAAAGCCTGGTATGCTGCAGTTCATGGGGTCTCAAGTCAGAAAAGACTTTAGCCATTGAACAAAAACAACAATGCACGCCCAATGCCTGGAAGGGTTTTCAGTGCAGACCATTAAGAATGATAGCTTTTACTCTCTCTCAGCTGTGGCAAATATGCCCAATAGTCAGCTCTCTCATCATAGTCTTGCAGTTAACCTACAGTTCAGTTCAGTTCAGTCACTCAGTCGTGTCTGACT
>NW_011494855.1:2339483-2342389 GCF_000754665.1 Bison bison bison | reverse complement strand
GCATACAGGGTTGTCATTATCATCTTTCTAAATTCCACATATATGCGTTAGTATACTGTTTTGGTGTTTTTCTTTCTGGCTTACTTCACTCTGTATAATAGGCTCCAGTTTCATCCATCTCATTAGAACTAATTCAAATGTATTCTTTTTAATGGCTGAGTAATACTCCATTGTGTATATGTACCACAGCTTTCTTATCCATTCATCTCTTTAACAAGTGGTGCTGGAAAAACTGGCCAACCACCTATAAAAGAATGAAACTAGAACACTTTCTAACACCATACACAAAAATAAACTCAAAATGGATTAAAGATCTAAACATAAGACCAGAAACTATAAAAATCTTAGAGAACATAGGCAAAACACTTTCTGATATACATCACAGCAGGATCCTCTATAACCCACCTCCCAGAATATTGGAAATAAAAGCAAAAATAAACAAATGGGATCTGATTAAAATTAAAAGCTTCTGCACAACAAAAGAAACTATAAGCAAGGTGAAAAGACAGCCTTCAGAATGGGAGAAAATAATAGCAAATGAAGCAACTGACAACTAATCTCAAAAATATATAAGCAACTCCTGCAGCTCAATTCCAGAAAAATAAATGACCCAATCAAAAAATGGGCCAAAGAACTAAATAGACATTTCTCTAAAGAAGATATACAGATGGCTAACAAACACATGAAAAGATGCTCAACGTCACTCATTATCAGAGAAATGCAAATCAAAACCACAATGAGGTACCATTTCACGCCAGTCAGAATGGCTGTGATCCAAAAGTCTACAAGCAATAAATGCTGGAGAGGGTGTGGAGAAAAGGGAACACCCTCTTACACTGTTGGTGGGAATGCAAATAGTGTGGAGATACCTTAAAAACTGAAAATAAAACTGCCATACGACCCAGCAATCCCACTGCTGGGCATACACACTGAGGAAACCAGAATTGAAAAAGACACGTGTACCCCAATGTTCATTGCAGCACTGTTTATAATAGCAAGGACATGGAAATAATTATTAATACTCTATAAATTAGGTATACGTTTTTCTAATAAAGCAACTATACATGGCACATAGAAAGTAAATCCAGTGAAAAAAAAGAAGACCTCTCTAATAGGCAGTGAGACCATATGACTCTGTATAGATGGCTTTCAAATTTTAGCCTCACTATTAATTCTGTGTTGCTGTAATTTCTGCTTCAACTTGAAAACTGACGTTAACTTATAATTAAGCCTGTCTGGGCTCGCAGGCTGGGTGAACTTAAGGGACTCTCCTAGTTCTAATTGTCACCGTTGTGAAAAGAGATGGCATTGGCTTAATGAGAACTATGAGCTACAAAACCACAATCAAGGCTTTTCCAATGGTTGGTGAACCGTCATGTGTGTGCCAACAGGAACATAAGAAACCTCTGAGGCTACCAATGGAGAAGTGATAGAAACAAATCCAGAGTGCCTAGTGAATGCATGATTAACCATGAGAAAATATTTCTGTAGGGCACTGGGGAGAGAATAAGAAAATATTAATCAGCTAGGATGTGTAGTATGAGAACTTAATCATATAGTTTACTTTTTAAAATACACCTACAATCAAAAAGACACAGGCATCCAGTACTTACAAACACTGCTGTTCAGTAAAGAGTTGGAAAATAGCTGTTGTTGTGTTCCAAACAGAACAGAGTATTCAGATGAGAGAATGGCAGTTTTAATTGCTGGAAACCCTAAGGGCAAGCTAGCCTCAGCAATATGAATTAGATGCTGTGGGACAAAGAGAACAACTTCTGCATGGATAGGCCATCTGTACTACACTGATCTTGCCAAGAAACAAGAAAATCTGCAATTGACATTGCAAAAGAGACACCAGGACCTTGGCCCCTCCACAGTCTTCTAGGCCATCTTGGATAAGATAGCTTCCAGGCCAGTCTGGCAGCCAAAGCAAGCAAAATCAGTGGATCTCAATCACTCAGCCCTAAGTTCACTCTTGAGCAAGACTGCCTCCAACCAACTTCACCTAGGGGAAGATGATAGCCATATTTTGGATTGGATGAATGCTACTATGAGATATCTCCCTCTCAAAGTGCTTACTTGCCTTGAGAGATATATTAGTTTTCTAATGCTAGTGTAAAAATAAATCACAAATTCAGTGGTTCAAACACTACACAATTATTATTATCTTATAGTTCTAGAGGCCAGAAGACGAACATGGATTTTATGTGCTAAATTTGAGATGACAGCAGAGCTGTGGTCCTTTCTGAATCTCTTGGGGAATGCGCTTTCTTGCCTTTTCCAACTGCCAGAGGCTATTTGAAGTCCTTGCCTTCTAGCCCCTTCCTTCAACTTCAAGCTGCATCACTCTGACTTGTCTTTTCATTGTTACAATTTCTCTGTGACCCTCCTGCCATCTCTTATAAGGTCCCTTCTGATTACACTGGGCCACCTAGATTTTCCAGAATGATTTTCCCATCTCAAAATAGTTGTCATTTTTTCCATAAGGTAACACATTCATAAGGCAACATATTCAAATTGTGGTGCTGGAGAAGACTCTTGAGGTCCCTGGGACTGCAAGGAAATCAAATTAATCAATCCTGAAGGAAATCAACCCTGAATATTCATTGGAAGAATTGTTGATGAAGCTGATGCTCCAGTATTTTGGCCACCTGATGCAGAGAACTGACTCATCAGGAAAAGATCCTGATGCTGAGAAAGACTGAGGACATGAAGAGAAGGGGGAAGCAGAGGATGAAATGGTTGGATGGCATCACTGACTCAATGGGCATGAGTTTGAGCAAACTTTGGACGAGAGTGGAGGACTGGGAAGCCTGATATGCTGCAGTTCATGGGGTCAAAAAGAGTTGGACATGACTTCAGTTTAGTTCAGGTGCTCAGTCGTGTCTGACTCTTTGGGACCCTTG
>NW_011494855.1:2338206-2339383 GCF_000754665.1 Bison bison bison | reverse complement strand
TGGGACCCCATGAATCACAGCACACCAGGCCTCCCTGTCCATCACCAACTCCCGGAGTTTACTCAAACTCACATCCATCGAGTTGGTGATGTCATCAAACCATCTCATCCTCTGTCGTCCCCTTTTCTTCCACCCCCCAATCCCTCCCAACATCAGAGTCTTTTCCAATGAGTCAACTCTTCGCATGAGATGCCCAAAGTACAGGAGTTTCAGCTTTAGCATAAGTCCTTCCAAAGAACATCCAAGACTGATCTCCTTTAGAATGGACTGGTTGGATCTCCTTGCAGTCCAAGGGACTCTCAAGAGTCTTCTCCAACACCACAGTTCAAAAGCATCAATTCTTCAGTGCTCAGCTTTCTTCACAGTACAACTCTCGTATCCATACATAACCACTGGAAAAACCATAGTCTTGACTAGACGGACCTTTGTTGGCAAAGTAATGTCTCTGCTTTTCAATATGATATCTAGGTTGGTCATGACTTTTCTTCCAAGGAGTAAGCGTCTTTTAATTTCATGGCTGCAGTCACCATCTGCAATGACTTTGGAGCCCAAAAAGATAAAGTCTGACACTCTTTCCAGTTTCTCCATCTATTTCTCATGAAGTGATGGGACCAGTGATGGGACTTTAAGCCAATTTTTTCACTTTCCTCTTTTACTTTCATCAAGAGGCTTTTTAGTTCCTCTTCACTTTCTGCCATAAGGGTGGTGTCATCTGCATATCTGAGGTTATTGATATTTCTCCTGGCAATCTTGATTCCAGCTTGAGCTTCTTCCAGCCCAGCATTTCTTATTATGTACTCTGCAAAGAAATAGAGGAAAACAACAGAATGGGAAAGACTAGAGATCTCTTCAAGAAAATTAGAGATACCAAGGGAACATTTCATGCAAAGATGGGCTCAATAAAGGACGGAAATGGTATGGACCTAACAGAAGCAAAAGATATTAAGAAGAGGTGGCAAGAATACACAGAAGAACTGTGCAAAAAAGATCTTCAAGACCAAGATAATCACGATGGTGTGATCACTCATCTAGAGCCAGACATCCTGGAATGTGAAGTCAAGTGGGCCTTAGAAAGCATCACTATGAACAAAGCTAGTGGAGGTGACGGAATTCCAGTTGAGCTATTTCAAATCCTGAAAGATGATGCTGTGAAAGTGCTGCACTCAATATGCCAGCA
>NW_011494855.1:2329992-2338106 GCF_000754665.1 Bison bison bison | reverse complement strand
AGGACTGGAAAAGGTCACTTTTCATTCCAATCCCAAAGAAAGGCAACGCCAAAGAATGCTCAAACTACCGCACAATTGCACTCATCTCACACGCTAGTAAAGTAATGCTCAAAATTCTCTAAGCCAGGCTTCAGCAATATGTGAACCGTGAACTTCCTGATGTTCAAGCCGGTTTTAGAAAAGGCAGAGGAACAAGAGACCAAATCGCCAACATCCTCTGGATCATGGAAAAGCAAGAGAGTTCCAGAAAAACATCTATTTCTGATTTATTGACTATGCCAAAGCCTTTGACTCTGTGGATCACAATACACTGTGGAAAATTCTGAAAGAGATGGGAATACCAGACCACCTGACTTGCCTCTTGAGAAACCTATATGCAGGTCAGGAAGCAACAGTTAGAAGTGGACATGAAACAACAGACTGGTTCCAAATAGGACATGACTTAGCAACTGAAAAACAAGAACATATTCACAGGTTCCAGTGATTAGAATGAGGATATCTTTGGCAGAGCAATGGGCAACAAAAATTCTGTCTACCATAAACTATATATTAATAGTCTTATGTATGTATATTTCTACACAGACAGGAGGAATTCAGTTTCAATGACATCAGAAAAGGCAGAAGATAAAGAGTGAAAAATAAAAACTTTAAAGGACACAAAATACCTGTAATAATGATATTCACAAAATACATGTAGGTGTTCTTTAGCTATGAAAGTTTGCTGCCATGCTATTGTGAATGGTATACATAGTTTAACCCTCCCTTCATTTTGGGGGGAACAAAGACAAAAACAGTGACAAACTTTATTTTCTTAGGCTCCAAAATCATAGCGGATGGTGACTTCATCCATGAAATTAAAAGACGCTTACTCCTTGGAAGAAAAGCTATGACAAACCCAGATAGCATATTAAAAAGCAGAGACATTACTTTGCCAAGAAAGGTCCATATAGTTCAAGTTATGGTCTTTCCAGTAGTCATATATGGATGTGAGTGTTAGACTATAAAGAAGGCTGAGTGCTGAAAAATTGATGTTTTCGAACTGTGGTGTTGGAAAAGACTCCTGAGAGTCCCTTGGATGGCAAGGAAATCAAACCAGTCAATCCTATAGAAAATCAATCCTGAATATTCGTTAGAAGGACTGATGCTGAAGCTGAAGTTCCAATACTTTGGCTACCTGGTGCAAAGAGCTGCCTCATTGAAAAAGACCCTAATGCTGGGAAAGGCAGAAGGCAGGAGGAGAAGGGGATGAGATAGAAATGATTGGATGGCCTCACCAACTCAATAGACATGAGTTTGAGCAAGATCTGGGGGATGGTGAAGGACAGGGAAGACTGGTATGCTGCAATCCATAGGGTTGTAAAGAGCTGGACATGACTGAGGGACTGAACAACAGTAACATTTGTGGAATCAGGCACACATGTGTGTCAACTGTAGGTCTTTACCAGGTCCTTTTGATAGGAATGATCTGTGACCATGCACGGAACCTGGATCACTGGCTGAAAGGAGGTATTAGAGCACCCCCTTGAATTTGTGAGCTCCACAGCAATCAATTACATCAGTAGGCTACAGTTGTATAAAAAGTGAACATAGAGTTAAACATTTAGAGTTAAATATTCAACTGAAGTATTCAGTTAAGGAGGAACAGGAGTCAGGTGCTAGGAGAAAGCCACCAAAGACTGACAAAGAAACCCTCTTCCACTCCTTGCTAAGTTCAGTCCCATCAAACACTTATCTCAATTTCCAGAACAAATTACCTCTCATTCATATTTCCCTTCCTTTGCCTTGAG
The DNA here is from genome assembly GCF_000754665.1 of Bison bison bison. Classification (NCBI taxonomy): domain Eukaryota; kingdom Metazoa; phylum Chordata; class Mammalia; order Artiodactyla; family Bovidae; genus Bison; species Bison bison. The sequence goes on along the minus strand of NW_011494855.1, from coordinate 2,336,319 downwards.
CCATTCTCTTACTCAGAATCTGTCTCCTTTTCTCTGTTTATTAAATTCTGCCTCATATTTCAATTCTCAGCTCAAGGGCACTTTTTGAGAAATTTACCTACTTCCTCTTCAAGTGATTTAATCACTCCCACCCCTAAACTCACAGACTGCTTTAGGTGGTACCACACTCTATTCAACTTTGTGCCCTCCAAGTTCAAGTACTTGGCCTATCCCTAATCAATATGTGTGATGAAATTGGGTTGGTTATTTCATAATAATGCCTACTTTGAAATAATATGTGTCACTTATTGAAAGGGGTTTCCTACATGTGATAAAAAGGAAAACAGCCACATTATTCTACCCTAGAACAGTGACTTCCCAGCTTTCATGTCTATAAGAATCACCTGGACGTTTTGTGAAATCAGATCCCAGACTTTTGACCATCAGACAGTCAAATAAGTAGGACTGGGGTAGGCCCAGGTGATTTTGTTTTCCTAAGGACTCTGGAATATACTGATCCAGGGGATTCCGGATTATACTTTGCAATAAAAAAAGGAAATGATATTTCTAATGGACAGCAGTACCTTCATAGAAGCATCTCCTCCTTAAGAGTTAAACAAGATCTTCTTTTAGTAAATAATATGCTTAATAGGGGCTTCCCAGGTGACGCTAGTGGTAAAGAACATGCCTGCCAATGCAGGAGACACAGGAGATAAGAGTTTGATCCCTGGGTTGGGAAGATCCTCTGGAGGAGGGCATAGCAATCCACTCCATTACTCTTGCCTGGAGAATCCCATGGACAGAAGAGCCTGGTGGGCTACAGTCCATAAAGTTCCGATGAGTTGGACACAACTGAAGTGACTTAGCATATACGCATGCTTAATGAAGAGGGTCCTCCGGGGGTTAGGGTGGAGGCAAAGGGTGCAGAAAGCACAATCAAGTTCCTAATATCATTTGGAAAGAAATATTTGCTGCTGAACCTGATATTTCCTACTCCTACAATATGCATAAAGACAAATTTTGAATCTTATATATTTCTGTACTCCCAGACTATATACATTTTAAAGTAGGAATAGGAAAAAAAAAAAAAAAAAATGTCAAAGATTCTTAAGTGCAATGTATATCCTACTCATATATTTCATAGTATTTAACCCTTGTAATGTGATGTTTTTAAGTACAGACACAGAGCAACTTCCTGTGTAAAAACTTTCCTTATTTTCACCACAATCCCTTCTGAAATGCCACAATCAACCCTCTCTCATTGCCGAAATAAAAATGACTATTACTTCTTTTTTGGCTGTACAATAACTTGTTTTTTCATTAGTTATTATCATATAAAATATTTGATAGACAAATCTTTCCGTCTAGACTCTATAATGTATGTATGTATGTATGCATATATAATATACATTAAAATACATACAAATATATATATATATATATATATATATATATAATCATTTGCTTCTGACTCTTGCTGATTTCTTGTTAAGGGAATTTTCTGTTTCACATGACTATTTTTCCTGTTATCTTCCTCCTCCTATTATTAATAAAATGATACACTGTTGCCAAGTTGGGATCTTTGGAGTTATCTCAGATCCTTCCCTCTCCATCATATTTATTTAGATAATCTTTAAATCTTGATTATCTCTCCTAAGATCTCCAGAATATTTCTCTTTCTCATCTATATGTAGATGATTCATTTCTTCTATTATCACAATCTAATGTGATAATAGAATGCACTCTGTGTACATAGTACTTCTCTCATCCTTCATGTATAGCACCTTCTGACATATTAAAAATAATTGTGTCACTTTTATACTTTGTGTTTTTAACCATCCCACTTTCAAGTCTTTTTTTTTGTTGGTTCAAACTCTCACCTCCATTTTATTTCTGTACCACCAACTCACTTATGGAGAAGCCCACAATCAGGATAAGAACACAGCTAAGGCTTCCTAAATGCTTTAGAAAGTTAGCTGCTATAAGTTTAGAATCTAAAACATAGGGGTAACTCTATAATCAACAATGCAGAATATCATCAGTCTAGTCTCTTGCCAATGCATTTGCAACTAAATTGATCTAGCACTTGCCCAAAACTCTAGTAGCCAAGAGAGGAGAATGGTCAGTAAACCCTATCCTTGAATTAAGTTCAATCACATATGCAATATACTTTATGTATCTTATCTTACCTTTCCTGAAACAATATGAATTGTTTGCAACAGTGCTAATACTAAATTGTAATTTGATGATATGGCCTCCACTTTACATTTGTAAAAGGGATAGTTTATATTACATTTATAAATAAAATATTACTTTGTACAAAATATATTTGCTTATCAAAAATCATAGCTGGAGAGGGCATGCATTATGCAATTTTCTTAATACTCATATGATCACTTCTCTAGGTAGATTCTCAGAAAAAAATGTTTTAAGGCTAGCTTTTCAAAACTAGAGTAGATTTTAGGTATTACATTTGTTAATAAAATATTTTCAAACAAAAATTAGTCAATTCTTAATGACTAAAAGAAAATAACTTTCAGCTAATTTTCCCTCTTCCTAAATAGTTAATCAATTCAAATGTTTCTTATCTGTTTTTTGCTTTTAATAGTTGATAATACTTTAACTGATTAATTTTGAGGTATGTTTTAAAAAATTAAATCCTTTTTTTGAAAACTAGGTGTCATAAATTTGAACAATGATAATAAACAAGAAAAATAAGTATGTGACTCTCCTAGCATAAACTTCAAATATCCAAAACTAAAATCATTATCTTCACTGAAAAATAACTCTTTTTCTTAACTTTCCTATTTTTATTAATAGCTTTAATGTTGTGATTCAAAGGATCACCTTCTTTGTTTTCAATATTAAATTGGGCATCATCCTCTCGTACTGTCCAGATGAAATGTCTTTCACACATGTCTTTTCCAAATTTAACATCTGCCACTTTGTCCAGCCTTAAGTATTTGTGGATACTACCAAGATCTCCCCACAGTTGTCCTCATTGTAAGTGATGAACTACATTCCAAATCCATTCTACTATTATTGCCATAGTTCTGACCCTTAAACATTGTTTTAATCATATTACTGTTCCAGAATCTATACTGGTTAATTAAATCTATTTTACCTATTGAGTCTTATTTTTCAGTTCTCTCCTACATTTAGTTTTCATTTTAGCTAGAACAGTTGCTATCAGAATAGGAATTTTTAATATGGTCGTTTTAATTTCAGGAATATTTGCCTTGGCTAATTTCTTATGAAGTTTTTAATTAAAGAAAAGAAATTCTGGGCAAAAGGAAAGATTCATGGATAGGTAGAGGATAAGGGAAGAATTGAGGAGTGTGATCTAAGGATGTTAATATATATTTTATTGTGCAAAGAATTTTATAATCTGGTTTCTTTCAAGAAGTAGAAATAAATGTAAGTATTAAAATATTCCTTATTTAACATTTATTGGAAGGACTGATGCTGAAGCTGAAGCTCCAATACTCTGGCCACCTGATGCAAAGAGCCAACTCATTGGAAAGATTCTGATGCTGGGAAAAACTTAGGCGAAGAGGATGACAGAGGATGAGATGGTTGGATGGCATCCCTGACTCAATGGACATGAGTTTGAGCAAACTCTGGGAGATAGTGAAGGACAGGGAAGCCTGGCGTGCTGAAGTTAATGCAGTTATAAAGAATCTGACACAACTCAACAATAATGATGACGAGAACAAATAGTTGCACTAAAGTGACCTTTTCAACATAGCTAGGTTAAAGGCCATATCCCATTTCCTGATTTGCTACCATGTTCCCCTAGATTTTTCCTAGCACCACCTCTTATTTTATTTTTCTTATATGGTATTATCTTTTCCTCAACAGTATCCCACCCAGAACTATACTTAGCTCTCAGCTGAATTATTTTAACCAAAATTTCAGTATTGAAATTAGCCTTTTCCTATAAATTTTTGTAGACTCTGTCAGAAGCACTCATTTTTCATTATCTTTTAATATATACTTTCAAAAGTGATATATCTTGATATTTTCACTACAGTCACCTGAAAGATAAAATACATTTGGTAAATATTTGAGTCCCTCACAGTGTTTATCATAGTGTTAAACATGTTTATAAGATTCACTAAATATCAGACAGTTGAAGAACCAATAAGCATTGTGCTAATAAAAGTAGTCTGAAAGCTTGACAAAAGGTGAAAAATTTATACAATCTGAAGAGAAACCAGAGTATTGCAAGCTTGGATGTTTTACTAGTTTTATATAATCAAAATTATGTTAGAGTGATATTTCTTTAATTAAAAAAATACATAGCATATAATTTTATTTTAATTCACACTACTCAGTACAAACCATAATTTTTATTAAATACAAATAAATCAAACTACACAAAGATATGCCCAAGATAATATACCTTAAAGCTCTGTAGATGAGATTCTCCAAGTCCAACATTTTTTCTATTGAATATCTTGCTAGGTTTTTTTGGAGTAAAATTTATTCCCTTGTAGTTTAGCTGGTAAAGAATCCGCCTGCAATGTAGGAGACCCCAGTTCCATTTCTGGGTCAACGATTCCCTGGAGAAGAAAATGACAACCCACTCCAGTATTCTTGCCTGGAGAATCCCCAGGGACAGAGAAGTTTGGCAGGCTACAGGCTATGGGGTCACAAAGAGTCAGATATGACTGAGTGACTAAGCACAACATATATCCACTAAGAACACAGAAATCACTTAAAAATAGAGTATTTAATAATATTTGCGTAGGCCCCAAAGGTTTCAGATTAAACATTTTAAAATTTCATTGGAGTAACTATAAAAATGATTAAATGAAATGTTGGTCCCTCAGTTGTGTTCAGCTCTTTGCAATCCTATGGACTGTAGCTCACCAGGCTGCTCTGTCCATGGGATCCTCCAAGAATACTTGAATGGGTTGCCATTCCCTTCTGCAGGGAGTCTTCCCAAGCTATGGATCAAACTAGGGTCTCCCACATTGCAGGCAGATTCTTTACTTATTATATTTACTATATTACTACTATAATACTATTACTTATTATAAAATTCATGGTTTTGCTTCCCTTGTGGCTCAGCTGGTAAAGAATCCTCCTGCAATATGGAAGACTTGGGTTCAATCCCTGGGTTGGGAAGATCCCCTGGAGAAGGGAAAGGTTACCCACTCCAGTGTTCTCAGGTAGAGAATTCCATGGACTGTAAAGAGTCAGACACGAGTGAGCCACTGACTTTCACTTTTCTCAAGTGGAGCAAGTGATAAAGAATCTGGCTGCCAATGCAGAAGATGCAAGAGATGTGGGTTCAATCCTGGTTTGGGAAGATGCCCTAGAGGAGGAAATGACAACCTACTGCAATATTCTTGCCTGGAGAATTTCATGGACAGAGCAGCCTCCTGGGCTACAGTTGATGGGATCACAAAGAGCCAATCACGACTGAGAAACTGAGCACACACACACATAAATTTCATATATTATTCATAAACATCTACTAAAAAGTAACTAATTCTGTTTAATCAGTAGCTGTACTGTGTTCTTTCTCAGTAAATTCATAGTCAGTAATTACAGTATCTAAATGTTCAAGCTGGTTTTAGAAAAGGCAGAAGAATCAGAGATCAAATTGCCAACAACCACTGGATCATCAAAAAAGCAAGAGAGTTCCAGAAAACCATCTATTTCTGCTTTATTGACTATGCCAAAGCCTTTGACTGTGTGGATCACAATAAACTGTGGAAAATTCTGAAAGAGATGGGGATACCAAACCACCTGACCTGCCTCTTAAGAAACCTATGGATGCAGGTCAGGAAGCAACATTTAGAACTGGACATGGAAGAACAGACTAGTTCCAAATAGGAAAAGGAGTACGTCAAGGCTGTATATTGTCACCCTGCTTATTTAACTTATATGCAGAGTACATCATGAGAAACAATGGGCTGGAAGAAGCACAAGCTGGAATCAAGATTGCTGGGAGAAACATCAATAACCTCAGATATGCAGATGACACCACCCTTATGGCAGAAAGTGAAGAGGAACTCAAAGGCCTCTTGATGAGAGTGAAAGTGGAGAGTGAAAAAGTTGGCTTAAAGCTCAACATTCAGAAAACGAAGATCATGGCATCTGGTCCCATCACTTCATGGCAAATAGATGGGGAAACAGTGGAAACAGTGTCAGACTTTATTTTTGGGGGCTCCAAAGTTACTGCAGATGGTGACTGCAGCCATGAAATTAAAAGACGCTTACTCCTTGGAAGAAAAGTTATGACCAACCTAGATAGCATATTCAAAAGGAGAGACATTACTTTGCCAACAAAGGTCCGTTTAGTCAAGGCTATGGTTTTTCCTGTGGTCATGTATG
>NW_011494855.1:2329373-2329892 GCF_000754665.1 Bison bison bison | reverse complement strand
CATGCTTAATGAAGAGGGTCCTCCAGGGGGTTAGGGTGGAGGCAAAGGGTGCAGAAAGCACAATCAAGTTCCTAATATCATTTGGAAAGAAATATTTGCTGCTGAACCTGATATTTCCTACTCCTACAATATGCATAAAGACAAATTTTGAATCTTATATATTTCTGTACTCCCAGACTATATACATTTTAAAGTAGGAATAGGAAAAAAAAAAAAAAAAAGAAGAAGCTAAAATGAACATTTAAGTACATTATTTTAGTTTAAGTACATTATTTTACCTAATTCTCATTTAATTGCAAATGTGATGCATACTGTATCTCTTGTCCTTTGACCAAGATTTCATTACACTCCACTACTTTTTTATTATTATTTTCATTTAGCATTGGTCTAGTTTCTTAAGCTCAACCATAAATTTAGCTTCTTGTGAGCTTTGATAAACTGGTTTGGCACTTGAAACCATGAGAATATATTCATGAGACAGAAGGAAAATATAATGTAATTTTGAGAAAGAATATTTTA
>NW_011494855.1:2308670-2329273 GCF_000754665.1 Bison bison bison | reverse complement strand
ACCTAGATAGCATATTCAAAAGGAGAGACATTACTTTGCCAACAAAGGTCCGTTTAGTCAAGGCTATGGTTTTTCCTGTGGTCATGTATGGATGCAAGAGTTGGATAGTGAAGAAAGCTGAGCGCCGAAGAATGGATGTTTTTGAACTGTGGTGTTGGAGAAGACTCTTGAGAGTCCCTTGGACTGCAAGGAGATCCAACCAGTCCATTCTGAAGGAGATCAGCCCTGGGTGTTCTTTGCAAGGAATGATGCTAAAGCTGAAACTCCAGTACTTTGGCCACCTCATGCTAAGAGTTGACTCATTGGAAAAGACTCTGATGCTGGGAGGGATTGGGGGCAGGAGGAGAAGGGGAGGACAGAGGATGAGATGGCTGGATGGCATCACTGACTCGATGGACATGAGTCTGAGTGAACTCCGGGAGGTGGTGATGGACAGGGAGGCCTGGCGTGCTGCAATTCATGGGGTCGCAAAGAGTCAGACATGACTGAGAGACTGAACTGGACTGAAATGATACTGTGTGAAATGTACTTCTATTTTTTACAATTTAAAAATCTGTGCCCAATGCAAAATTGTCTTGCAGCACAAAAGTATGGAAATTCGAGTCTTTTATATGCATGAAACTTGAATACACATAGCAATTAAAACACTTGGCAAAGATAATAACAGGGTCAGATAATAGAAGGGAAATAGATTGTGAATGACTTTATGATTATTTTTTAAAGTGCTTTATTAAATAACTGATTCAGTTATAGCAAGTCATATCATCATATTTTCAGTCATTCATTCTATTTGATAAACATGAGTTGAGCACCTGTTACATGAAATCTTTATGATTAATATGTAGCCTTTCTTTACAGACCAAAAGCAATGTCATTCTCAAAGTGGTCAAAGTAATTATAGTGAGGCAAAATATAATGAAATTACTACGTTTAAAATGACTTTAATATTATGAAATACTCATTTTTATACTGTCTTATAGAACATCCTTAGATTACTACAAGAAATAAACTTGTGCTCTTTCTTACTGTAAGATTTTCATTTCAAAAAAATAAGCATAAAATCAAACTTAGATTATTTGCAAATATCCTTTTTGTAGCTCAGTAGAGTTCTTAGCAGTCCAGAAGTTCTCATTTCTTCAACCATTTTAAGATCTTTCATCTGTATTCAAAACAAAGATCCCCTATAGAGTCATCAGGTCATTGATGATGAAACAAGATGGAATCTGGACTTTAAGTTAGACAAAGCCCATTTTAACATCCACTATGTGACTGTGAGCAATTCAGTTCAGTTCACTCACTCAGTCGTGTCCGACTTCTTGTGACTCCATGAATTGCAGCACGCCAGGCCTCCCTGTCCATCACCATCTCCTGGAGTTCACTCAAACTAATGTCCATCGAGTCAGTGATGCCATCCAGCCATCTCATCCTCTGTCCTCCCCTTCTCCTCCTGCCCCCAATCCCTCCCAGCATCAGAGTCTTTTCCAATGAGTCAACTCTTAGCATGAGGTGGCCAAAGTACTGGAGTTTCAGCTTTAGCATCATTCCTTGCAAAGAACACCCAGGGCTGATCTCCTTCAGAATGGACTGGTTGGATCTCCTTGCAGTCCAAGGGACTCTCAAGAGTCTTCTCCAACACCACAGTTCAAAAGCATCAATTCTTTGGCGCTCAGCTTTCTTCAGAGTTCAACTCTCACATCCATACATGACTACTGGAAAGACCATAGCCTTGACTAGATGGACCTTTGTTGGCAAAGTAATGTCTCTGCTTTTGAATATGCTATCTAGGTTGGTCATAACTTTCCTTCCAAGAAGTCTTTGAACTTCAAAGCTGCAATCAACATCTGCAGTGATTTTGGAGCCCCAAAAAATAAAGTCTGACACTCTTTCCACAGTTTCCCCATCCATTTCCCATGAAGTGATGGGACAAGATGCTATGATCTTCGTTTTTTGAATGTTGAGCTTTAAGCCAACTTTTTCACTCTCCACTTTCACTCTCATCAAGAGGCTTTTGAGTTCCTCTTCACTTTCTGCCATAAGGGTGGTTTCATCTGCATATCTGAGGTTATTGATGTTTCTCCCAGCAATCTTGATTCCAGCTTGTGCTTCTTCCAGCCCAGCGTTTCTCATGATGTACTCTACATAGAAGTTAAATAAGCAGGGTGACAATATACAGCCTTGACGTACTCCTTTTCCTATTTGGAACTAGTCTGTTGTTCCATGTCCAGTTCTAACTGTTGCTTCCTGACCTGTATATAGGTTTCTCAAGAGGCAGGTCAGGGGTCTTTTCCCATCTCTTTCAGAATTGTCCACGGTTTATTGTGATCCACACAGTCAAAGGCTTTGGCATAGTCAAAGCAGAAATAGATGTTTTTCTGGAACTCTCTTGCTTTTTCAATGACCCAGCAGTTGTTGGCAATTTGATCTCTGGTTCCTCTGCCTTTCCTAAAACCAGCTTGAACATCTGGAAGTTCATGGTACATGTATTGCCGAAGCCTGGATGCCCATAATTGCATCTGTAAAATATAAATATTTATGCATAGTACTATTTATATATATATGTCTGAGTAATCTATAGCTGTGCAAATATACATATAACATAAATAATAAAAATTACTTCACAGAGTTGTTTCAAAGATTGAATAAGATAAACATGTAAGGTGGAGTGGAGTTCCAGAGACACAGTGAAATTTAAACAATTGTCATTATTGCTAGACTTAATTTTCAAAATCTCCTAATTTATAATGTTGTTTTATATGCTTCTTTCTGGTTAATATTATTTCTCCAGCAGTTCTGGAACATATTATTTTGTGTTTTTTCTTTTCATATTTTGTATAAATTATTAACCTTGAAGGATTCTCCCAAGTGACACAGTGGTAAAGTATCCAGTCTACAGTCCACAAAGAGTGGGTAATGACTGAGCTGCAGCACTACTACCACATTAATCTTTAATCTTTTATATTTAAAAATAAAGTTGAAATTTCCTCTAAGATAGGCTACCTGAGTATATACACATTAGCCCATAGAATGTTATGTTGTGTTTTTAGAAGATTTATCACATTATTAAGTATGTTTTAGAAACAGATGGGGAGAAGGCAATGGAACCCCACTCCAGTACTCTTGCCTGGAAAGTCCCATGGATGGAGGAGCCTGGTGGGCTGCAGTGCATGGGGTCGCGAAGATTTGGACACGACTGAGCGACTTCCCTTTCACTTTTCACTTTCATGCATTGGAGAAGGAAATGGCAACCCACTCCAATGTTCTTGCCTGGAGAATCCCAGGGACAGGGGAGCCTGGTGGGTTGCCATCTATGGGGTCTCACAGAGTTGGACATGACTAAAGTGACTTAGCAGCAGCAGCCGCAGAAACAGATGAATAAGTACATTTTTAAAAAATTAGTAAGTTGACACTTTTAATCATTATTTTATGTGTGTTCACTGACTCCGCAAACCCATGGTCTGAAGCACACCATGTTCCTCTGCCCATGGGATTTCCAAAGCAAGAATACTGGGAAATGAAAGTCAGTCAGTCATGTTCAACTCTTTGTGACCCCATGGACTATAGAGTCCATGGAATTCTCCAGGCCAGAATACTGGAGTAGGTTGCCATTTCCTGCTCCAGGAGATCATCCAGACCCAGGAATCGAACCTGCATTTCCTGCATCTCCTGCATTAGCAGGTGGATTATTTACCACCACAACACCTGGGAAGCCCCACTTCAAGTATGGAATTGATTTGAATTCATTAGGAAAACAACTCATGGAATGAAAGTTACTTCTCAGACTGATTTGTAGATATTGAAGAAAATACACCTTAAAGAGTCAGTAAAGGTTATTTCTATTTTATGAGAGCAATAGAATTCTAAAAAATTAAAGGAAATATGTCAAGCTTTGGTTATAATCAAACAATAATCTCTAAAGAGCAAAGCCCTTATAGAACATTGCCTTTATTTGAACTTAGGGGTGTGTGTGTGTGTGTGTGTGTATACACATATAAAAATGAAGACACTTGGTCATTCTGATTTTCAGATTTTTAAAAATATTTTCTCACTTTGATCTAAACGTGTTCTCAAGAATATCTTTCCAAACTCCTATTTCAAAAAGATGTTTTCTCAGTCATTTTGTGCCAGCATTATGAGAAAACATTAGAACCAGTGCACCAGTGCCTAAAGAAAAATGAGTGGCTTAATTTTCATTCATGAAGCTGGGGGAAAAAATTCCACAAAATTTTGTATGCATTAAAACCATACAAATGATAATACAGTAATCCCAGCTCTAATTCTAACATGAGCTGTTAAGAACAAACCATATGTTATGCTCATAAATGTATTAAATATACACAAATGAGTCTCACTTATGTAAGAAGATTTCTAAATTATAATTTTTAGATTGTGAATAGAATGCTGATCAGAATAAAAAAAGATTTCAGAAATATGCATATTCTGCCATATCTTTAGTATTCCAGTGTGAGTAAGCAACAAACAACCACTTTGCCATGTGCCCTTTATATCTGAAAGGCCACCTGCCAGCTCATTCCCATTTTCCCCTCAATGGGTTATCAGATGAATATAAATTAGTACAGTTTGAATTTCACTAAGAGCTGCATTTCCTACTCCATTGTGAAATGGGTCAGATGGAAGCACTTATTTGATACTGCCATTCAGATCCAAAGTCATGAAGTGCAACTTGCAAACTATTGTCCCCCAAGTGATTATCACACATGGGCTAGGCAGCATGACAATGATTGATTGTCAATTAGTCCAGTCCAAAGCCAAGCAGTCCAAATTGTTAGGAATTTTTAAAACAAAACATGTGTTCCCAATTCCCTTTAATACCCAATTGGCAGCAAGTCCCCGACAAAATCGGCTGCTCAGGGCAAGTTGTTAATGTGTCTTTCTCAAAGGTAACAAATAGAAGTGGAAAGAGCCAGTTAAGGAGGAGAACATGCAGCTTGCTGTCCCCTTAGTTAACACAAATCAAACTCAACTGGAGTGGAATAATATGCAGATAATCTACTGTGATTGTTGTGACAACTACTAACTTTGAAATAACAAAGAGGAACCAAGGTTCCTCTCCTCTTAAAACCTGTATCCCATTGGATCAGCTACTAAGAACATTTTAATTTAAATATTTACAATCATATAAATGGTTTTAAAATGTCCTCAATTGTTGTGCATTCTCTTAGGGCCTGCTGTTTTCTTTGGCAGGTTTGTATAGACTTAATTTAAGGCTACAAAATTATTAAAGATTGGTTTAAAAAAATAGTATCCAGCAAATGACTCTAAATTAAAAGTGATAGAAATGCTAAGTGTTAGCAAAAATATGAAGAAATAAGAATTCAACTTACAATAATACTCTGCTTGTGGGGAGACAAATTGTTACAGCCACTTAGAACAAGAGTAGATGTGTAGACCCTAAAACCTAGAAATTCCACCACTGCGTGTATACCATACAGCAATCTGTATTAAAGATTAGAGAATCCAAAGCAAAAATGTTTTCCCCTGGAACATAAACTCTGCTGATCCCTGACCTTAGCAACATGATGACGAGATGATGAATAAATCAAGATCACCAATGCCCTCTCCTGCTGACCTTTTATATCTATAAATTCCCAGTGAAGTTTCTTAATATTTTTATGTGATTTGGAATTTGTCTTGCTACCTAATATGTGAGATTTGGAGAACTAGATGAAACTCATTTGGCATAAAAAAAATCAAGATCCAGAAGAGACCCACTTTACTCAGTAATAGCAAACACAAATCCTTTTGAATTGTGTAGTGCAAAGGGTCAATGAAGTATGAAAGAAAGCTTATGGAGTGTAAACAGAAGATAGTTACTAGTTCTCAGGAATAAAGAAACCAGTTTCCTGTATGGCGTTTCTTACAATTCAGTTGAAAGGAGAAGGTGGAACACTTATGGAGGTCTTCAAAAACCTGATTCATGTTGATGTATGGCAAAACCAATACAATATTGTAAAGTAATTAGCATCCAATTAAAGTAAATAAATTTATATTAAAAAAAAACCCTGATTTAGAAAGATGAAGAACAAGAAGCAAAAAAGGAGGGAAAGAGGAAGGGGTGAAAAACATCTAAAACAAAGCATCTTCTGTAAACTTCATCTTGGGAAAGAGTGATAGCAATTTGGTGGGGAGCAATCTAGAAGGCTTTTAAAATGAAGAGCTTAGATCTAAATCAAGGATCAGCAAAGTATCATCCTCAGTCTAAAGCCAGCCCACTGCTTTTTCTTGTAAATAATGTTTAATTTAACACAGCTAATTCTTTAGTTTATATACTGTCTATTGCTTTCTTATTCCGGCTCTGACCTCATGTTATAAGGCGGTGCTATTTGTTGCTGAGTCTCTATAATAATAAGAAAGATGTGAGTTTAGTTACATGGACAGGCTTGCTGGGGCAGGCCACCAGGCAATGTAGCTTAGACCTCTACTGGGTTGGTCCTGATTTTGATCTCCAGCTTCCAGCAAGAGCCCATGAAAGAGATGCTTACTCTCATGTTTATTTATGTAACAGCTAATATAGATGAGAATTCATCAAAAAAGCCACCTTCTCAAAGAACCCTGCAAAATTTAGTTGTCTATATTATAGTAAGTGGGTCTGCTAAAACAAATAAATGAAAAAATGCATTAAAATTTAGAAAAACCTGAAATATCCAGAGCAAAACTGCGTAGCTATAAGAGAGACAGTATTGATCATAAAGCCTAGACCATTACTGTCTGTCCCTTTATAGAAAAAAATATTGACAACGCATGGTGTAAGTTCAGGAGTATTAAAAACACATTGAATAGGGGGGAAAAAAACCAGAATGGTATCTGCAATTAAGCAAAGAAAGAAAAAATGGAAAAAATCTTGTAGTTTATGAGAGAAAAACAACTGGCATTAAGAAACAATAAGAAATGACTTTGAAAAAAAGAAGAAAGAGAGAAGTGATGGAGAACCTTGAAAAATCAGAAAACCTGAGATCCAGTTTTATAAGATTGAAGAGCATGTGGTCATTTGTTCTTTATAAGCCTGGTGAACTCTATTAATAAAAGTGATTTTCTAGTGGCACAAAACTAAATTTAGTTCAGTTCAGTCACTCAGTCATGTCCTAATCTTTGCGACCCCATGAACCGCAGCGCGCCAAGCTTCCCTGTCCATCACCAACTCCCAGAGTCCACCCAAACCCATGTCCATTGAGTCAGTGATGCCATCCAACCATCTCACCCTTTGTCGTCCCCTTCTCCTCCTGCCCTCAATCCCTCCCAGCATCAGGGTCCCTTCCAATGAGTCAAGTCTTCGCATGAGGTGCCCAAAGTTCTGGAGTTTCAGCTTTAGCATCATTCCTTCCAAAGAAATCCCAGGGCTGATCTCCTTCAGAATGGACTGGTTGGATCTCCTTGCAGTCCAAGGGACTCTCAAGAGTCTTCTCCAACACCACAGTTCAAAAGCATTAATTCTTTGGCACTTAGCTTTCTTTATAGTCCAGCTCTCATTCATTATGACTACTGGAAAAACCATAGCCTTGACTAGACAGACCTTTGTTGGCAAAGCAATGTCTCTCCTTTTTAATATGCTGTCTAGGTTGGTCATAACTTTTCTTCCAAGGAGTAAGCATCTTTTAATTTCATGGCTGCAATCACCACCTGCAGTGATTTTGGAGACCAGAAAAAAAGTCTGACACTATTTCCACTGTTTCCCCATCTATTTGCCATTAAGTGATGGGACTGGATGCCATGATCTTCATTTTCTGAATGTTGAGCTTTAAGCCAACTTTTTCACTCTCCTCACTTTCATCAAGAAACTACTAAATTATTAGGTATAATAACATTCATATTCTATTTTTTTTCTTAAATCTATGATAAAAATGATGACCTTTCCTATTTTTCATAATTTTCCCTTTTAGTTAAAAAGTAAATTGCTAGTTTATGTGCTGCTGCTGCTGCTGCTAAGTCACTTCAGTTCTGTCCGACTCTGTGAGACCCCATAGACGGCAGCCCACCAGGCTCCCCTGTCCCTGGGATTCTCCAGGCAAGAACACTGGAGTGGGTTGCCATTTCCTTCTCCAATGCATTAAAGTGAAATGTGAAAGTGAAGTCACTCAGTCGTGTCTGACTCTTGGCGATCCCATGGACGGCAGCCTCCCAGGCTCCTCCTGGGAGTGGAGTGCCATTGCCTTCTCTGATTGTTATTTAGTTGCCAAGTTGTGTCCAACCCTTTTGTGACTCCATGAACTATAACCCACAAGGCTTTTCTGTCCATGGGATTTCCCAGGCAAGAATACTAGAGTGGGTTGCCATTTCCTTCTCCATGGGTACAATTGAAGTAAGCCACATAAAATTGCCCTAAATATATGTAGCTGAATTTTGTATACTCTGATACTTTGTTATAGTCATTTGTGGATTTATCTTCATTGCAAATAGCAGTTATATGAGAAACAAGATATCATCTATTCTGATATAGATCATATGTTCTTATACATTGGTAAAATCTTCATTAATTGAGAAAAACATAGAGGAGGGAATAAAACTTTAGTTTCATTATAAATTTTGTTGAACAATCTTAATATTGCATAGTCTGTGAAATAATTGTATCCAGAATTTCTGTTTTATTTGTAACAGATGGGTAAAAAGAGGAAGAGTCACTTTTACTGAGTATTTGGGAGATTAGAATCTTGAAGTTTTGAACTAATTACTAGAACCAAGTCATCATATACTTGTTCAATTGTTAGTTGAATTTTTAGTGTTTGAACACATGAATTTGTCTTCAGATAGCGTTTTTAGTGACAGAAAGAGATCAAATACAATCTCACTGTTTCTGGCCAATAAATATTGCCTCAAATCTTGATTTTTTTTTTTTTAAATCTAGAGTTCAATCTTTTCCTCTGATGCCAAGCTGAAGACTTGAAACTAACTTTTCCTTTAAGCAATAGTTGACAGTAGGCAAATCCTATGATGTATTCAAAGTCAACTGCATAATTGACATAGGACTATATGAGTGTGCTAAATAATATTCATTGCAGTTGGTCATGGGAACTTAGAGTCTCCTGAATGTGCAATCAGGAAGTGCCTTCTACATCAGTGGCATCTTTCCAAATATTTATGTATGTTTGCTTGTCATTTGTGGACAATACATGACCAGGGGAAAGGATGTGTGTATATGCTCAGTTGTGTCTGACTCTTTACAATCCCATGGACTATAGCTCACCAGGCTCCTCTGTCTATGGAAATTTCCACTGAAGAACACTGGAGTGAGTTACCATTTCCTAGTCTAGGGGATCTCCCCGACCTAGGGGTTGAACCTGCATCTCCTGCACTGGCAGGCAGATTCTTCACCACTGTGCCACCTGGGAAAAGGACACTTACCACTAAAAACCAAGTGTAACATTTTAGTCAAAAATGTTTGAAATCTTTAGCTTTACTATTGTGTTTTCTCAGTAGTTGTAATAAGTTTTGGTATGAGCAAATCAAGTTCACATACATTTCTTAAGTTCTGGAAAACAAACAACTTAAATGGCATTTGGCAACATGTTTTGCTGGGGACAAAGCCAATATGCTTCTAGATCATGTATTTTAAAGCAGCATGTTATGAAGAACTGAAAATAAGTTCAACACGATCAATGGACACAAAAATGGCAATTAAAAGACCAAAGCTGCCTGTCTCTTCTTTCTCCCCTACAGACTTTAATGAGCAAAATTTGGTTACGTAACCTTTCTTTTTTAAGTCATAAGTCACCCTTTAATGATGTTTATACTTCTGTAAATTCCCTCTAGTGAATATATGTTTTTCCTCCATGTTGACATAACCTATAATATGGTTTCACTTCCATGGGCATTCTACAATAAGCATGCTGTCCTTTTAATAAAATGTTCTTCAGGAGTCTGGAACATCTTTAGGAATTACACTGTTTATAATGTTTAGCATGAGGCTATCAATATTGATTTCTGGTAGTCCAGTCCTCCCTCAGACTTCTGGAATGTAAGTGAAATTAAAGCTATTGAAACTCTGCTACATTCACCTAGTTTTATCCATCAAGTTTCAAACTTAACAGCAATAACTGTGTGAAAACACTGGGCTAAGCTCCTCTATCCTTAGTCAAGGTGCTTTCACATTGACATCACCATCACCACCAGCACCACACTGTCACCCCACAGGCAACTCAGAATGCCTCTCAGACTTTCCAGGAAGACTATGCCTCACTTTCACAGTTAAGTAAATTCAATTCATAGCCAGTCATTGGTTCCTGAAGAATCAAGGAAAAAGCCTTTGTTATATTGGTGGAAAATATATATTGACCACAAAATTTTTCAGAGAAAAATAATAAAATCCATCAAAGAGGTAGCTGAAGCCATCTAACATATTATCTTGAAGAGACTATTTGATTTCATTATATCTCAGTATTTTCCAAAAGATGTAAGTCTACAAGTATTAGGTTAAAATCATTTGGGACTTAAATACATTTTAAAATTCAATTCAACGTGGGGCTTCTGCAAGAAATGACTCATAAGAATGATTAATTTAGGCCTAGAGTTCAATTCTCTGACTAAAAGGAAAAGGGCGGACTCCAAAGTGAAGATCAATGTTCTACATGGAAGAGAAAGGATTATTTTGGCAATTAAATTTGACAGATATCCATAAAAGGGGAGAAATGATGCCATGTTATTTGACATATCCCTGACATAGAATTCCAACAAAAGATCTTGACTTAGAGTGGCACAATAATACAGATTTTCTGTGTAGTTAAGAATAACATTGGAAATCTATGTCATACAATGCTAGTATATTTTAATGAACTGCCTCAGATTTACATGTAAACAAATGGATTTGCGGAAAGTACATTACCTTTCAGTTTTATAGAATATAGAAAGTAAGAATCCTTGGGAAACTAGTGGGTATTTTTTTTCCAGATTCTTGTACCTTTTCAAAATTTCATAAGTAAGTTTTAAAAATATTTAAATATAATTATTGCAAAGCTTGAATTTAATAAAAATTTTGATATAGTCATTTAAAATAATTTAAAATTGAAAATAACATATGATGAGAAGTTTCATATCTAGTATTTGCATAAGAGAAAAAAGCCATATATCCACACAAAAAATAAGCATGATATTTGAGGCAGTTTTATCTGTTGCTGCTAAAAACTGGAAAAAACTCATATGTTCATTATCTGATAAATGGATAAATTGAGGCATTTATTCTACTAGGAAATGAAAATAATGTACCTGTCAATACATTCAATAAGATAATGCATCTTGAGAGCATCATACTAAGTGAAAGGAACTATATGCAAAACAGCTAAATACTATACAGTTCCATTTATATGACAACCTGAGAAAACACAGAAGTATAGGTGCTTTAGAACCTAATTTTGAGATCAATTTTTTTAACTTTTTTAAGTGATAGATTTCAACATTTTAAGATGTTGAAATGTTAGTAAAAGTCAGTGAAGGATTCCTTCTCTACAAAATAAGCTAAGACACAGAAAACTATTAATAACACATGGCATCAAAGACGTTCCCCAAACCAAAGCTAAATAATTTTATGTTATATTCAACAAAGAAGAGCTTGTTTGTATATGAAAGTGCAGTTATTTTACACATAATGTGTCAATTCCAAAATGATCATCTTATTACGATCATCTATTATCATCTCTAATCATCTATTATCTACTATTAGGCTAATTATGAGACACTTAAAAAAAGAAGCATAAAGATCAAACATACCTCATTATCAGTGACTATGCTGCTAAGTCGATTCAGTCGTGTCTGACTCTGTGCGACCCAATAGACAGCGGCCCACCAGGCTCCCCCATCCCTGGGATTCTCCAGGCAAGAACACTGGAGTGGGTTGCCATTTCCTTCTCCAATGCATGAAAGTGAAAAGTGAAAGTGAAGTCGCTCAGTTGTGTCTGACTCTTTAAGACCCCAGCCCACCAGGCTCCTCCGTCCATGGGGTTTGCCAGGCAAGAGTACTGGAGTGAGGTGCCATCACCTTCTCCATCAGTGACTATAAGTTGAGAATATATCAATGTGTCATACTGAGAAGATAAAGATCATGCTATCTCTGTTTTTTTTTTTTTTTTTTTAATATTCTCCAAAGGTCAAAACTACTGTATCATAAGAATTGGAATGTCACAAAGCTTATAAGTTGTGTGCTTTTTATTCAAGTTTTGTACATACGTCACTGGAAACCTAAAGTTGCTGAGATATGAATTGCCAAAATACAGTCGTGTTAGTTGTGATCTTGTTGCTAGTCTAGATATTTCATAAGAATCTAATTAATTATCTATGATCGCAATAAGTATAAAATTACTTATGATACTAGTTTGTCCATGTACCCACAATTTAAAGAGAATTGTATCCGCTATTCTTTATCTGCTAAGAGATGATGTAGATCTCTTAAATATTTGTATTTTACTAAGGTTTTGATTTTCTTTAAAATGTGTTAGTGAAGGTGGCCTCCCCGAAAACATAGATTTGTATTTTAAATATTATGGAATTTTACTTAAACATTTATTTTAGGTCATTGAAGAATATCTACTTTAATGGTCCTTTATCCTAATTGCCTAAGGTAAGATTATTCAGTTGCTCAGTCACGTCTGACTCTTTGGTATCCCATGGACTATAGCCCAACTATAGCCTTCCAGGCTCCTCTGTCCATGGGATTCAATTGGCAAGAATACTGGAGTGGGTTGCCATTTCCTTCGCCAGGGGATCTTCCCAGCTCAAGGATCAAACACCCATCTCTTGTGTCTCCTGCATTGGCAAGCAGATTGTTTACCACTGAGCCACTTGGGAAACCAAATAATGGTAATAGTTGCTATTTATTGATACTGTGACTTGAAGTAGACTTTATTCTCATTTATGGATAAGTAAACCAAGCACAGAGATATGTGTAACTTGCCCAGTATTGAACCACTAGTATAGGTTAACTCATTCTGTCTCATTCCACTGTTATAATCTTAATTGCTATTCTATTCTACCTGATGTTATAAGCAGAAAGCAAATTCTTCAATGTCAAGCCAAGTGACAGACTATCCGAATTTGACTCTTAAAATGAAATATTTTCATTATATACCACTGCCCTCACTTCATGGTATGCACAGCTCATGAAGTGTACATATTCACTACAGCAATTTTTTTCCTTAGAATGTTGATTGGATCATATATTAAGATATATGAATGTTGATTGGATCATATATTAACAGGATAGGATATTAAGTATTTTTCTTTAATCTTAGAGTTTTCTAAATTGAACATATGTTAAAATATGTATGTAAGTTATTCATTGCATTTAATTCATAGATAGCAATATACAAACAAAATTATAAGATTACTGATAAACACTCAAATTAAGGTTTTGATAGATTTGTTGACCTTCTGAATAATATATAACACCATAATATAATTTCAATAGAAATTGTATTGAATCAATATATATTGAATCAATATAGAATCAATGTCTTGATTCTATAGAGGCAAGGATCCTAAAGGGCTAGATTCTTTAGTTATCTCCTGCAAGATATGATAACATTGGCTTAAAATATCAGCTATTTACACTCTCAATTGTACCACATTCGATTGACCTTTTGTCAAAGTACTATGTTGTAACATGCTGTTTTTTCTGAAGTAATCAGATGCTCTGCATGGTACATTAGAAGTGCTATTATTGAGTTATTGATGCTGTCTTTAAAGCATTTTTTAAACATTGCTTACCACCTCCTCCTTTACCAGAGTCTTTGAAAATATCATAGGAGAACATTCACCTGTTTTGTTTCATAATTAATATTTTTGTCCTTTCTTGTAATTGCATATTGACATGTGCTCATAATTATTAATACATATATAACCTATTTTAAATTGGAGAAAATATTAACGTCAAATAAAATGTGATTTACCCAAATGTTGTGCAGAATGATAATACAATTTTTTCAGTCAGTTCTTAAAATTTCAGGGATAGAAGGAATTTAAAGGACATAAGTTCCAATCATCCAAAGTACACTTGTATAACCTGAGCAATATCTGTGCAGAATGGCTCTTTAGCCTTTCTTTTAATACCTCTATAAAGGCAATATTTTCTACCTTCATACCTTTTTAGCTATTTAAAAGAATTCCATTGCTTTGAACTCATGTGCCTTAGTTCTCACTTTTGAGACCATATATATCTGAAAAAGATATGTAATATAAAACTATCACCATGTAATATATCACTTTTTCCAAATTAAATTCTAGGCACACCTCTCAATAGCTTGAAAAATGAATCAATTTCCTAATTAAAGCCAAGTAATATCCAGAAATATCACAAAATTTCCTAGTGATTTGCAGTAAAACTCAACTAACCAAAAGAATTGATGTCATTTACAATAAGTGTTTTATCATTTTGCCCTAATTGATTATGACATTGCTTTACAAAGAGAGAAAATTCAGTTGAAGCAGATTGAAATTAAAGAGTAATGAACTGGTTTATGTAGTGGCAACAGCTAACTAACCATCTTATTTAGAAGCTCAAATAATATTATCAGCACCTATTTCTCATCCCTAGACTCTGCATTCTATTATGTTTGCTTCATTTTCAGGATCCCCATGGGGACTCTTCATCCACCAGGAAGACATTTGTTTGTTTGATTTGGTTACTTGTTCCCTACCAAGTTTAAGTAAATCAAAAGAGAAAACACCTCTTCTTGAGATAATCCTATTAAGCTTGATTTGAGACACCTGTTCATGCTCTTTTCAGGTGGTTAGAAAAGTGCTGTGACTAATCTAAATCTTATAGTATTGCCTGGAACATTCCAAGAATTCAATGAGTAAAGTGAGTGAAGTCGCTCAGTCGTGTCCAACTCTTTGAGATCCCACAGACTGTAGCCTACCAGGCTCCTCCATCCATGGGATTTTCCAGGCAAGAATACTGGAGTGGGTTGCCATTTCCTTCTCCAGGAGATCTTTCCGGCCCAGGGACTGAACCCAGGTCTCCTGCATTGTAGGTAGACGCTTCACGTCTGAGCTACCAGGGAAGTCCCACACTGTACTGAACTCTAAAACCAGAGCCCTTGGGGATCCCGGCTCCGGTTGCCTTGACCTAGGTCTGAAGAATTCAATAGATGCTCCTTAGTTGTATCATTAGCCAAGTCCAGTTCATATGCTCCTCTGAAATAGAAAACAATAAATTAGCTAAAGGGATACCGTATGGGAACTTTCCATTACGACTTAAAGTGGTGGTTTGACTAACTTTGGGCTTCCATCTTTACTAATCTAAGAACATATATTTGAAAATTTTATTCTTTATACTGATTTATTTGTATCTCACAAGTTTTATTTGCTGTTTTTTATTTCCATACATTTAAAAAAATTTTTTCCTATTTTATTATGGTGGATATTTTGACCCAGGGGTCATTCAGATATTTTAAATTTAAATACATGAATATTTTTCCCGATTATTTCTATTATTTATGACTAAAAAATATGGTTTGTCTAAAGCAATGCTTAATATTTTGAGGCTAGGTTTGTGGGATAATATGTGGTTGATTTTTATAAATATTTTGTAATGTTTACAAAAGAATGTGTATTCACTAACAATCAGGTGAAATTTTAGGTATATTTATAAAATTGTGCAGCAAGCAATTTGTATTATTTGTGCAGGTACGAATTTCTATATCGTCATTGATTTTTTTTTAAAAATTGGGGAATAATTGCTTTACAATGTTGAGTTGGTTTCAGCCCTACAATAGCATGAATCAATTCTAATTTTATATATATATATATATCACATGCATCCCCTCTCTCTCGAGCATCTCTGCCCTCATTGCCTTTTTTTTTTTTTTATTGGTCACTTTTATGTATACCTTAATAAGAGGTATGTGGTGAAATACTTATGATAATGATTTGCTAAGCTTTTCTAAAACGAAAGTGAAGTCTCTCAGTCTTGTCTGATTCTTTTCAACCCTATAGACTATAGCCTGCCAGGCTCCCCCATCCATGGGGTTTTCCAGGCAATACTGGAGTGGGTTCGATATCTGTATTTTCTCTGAGATTAAATTTTATAATTTTTTTCATGGTAAAGTATCTTGCTGCTGCTACTGCTGCTAAGTCGCTTCAGTCGTGTTGGACTCTGTGCAACCCCATAGACGGTAACCCACCAGGCTCCCCCGTCCCTGGGATTCTCCAGGCAAGAACACTGGAGTGGGTTGGCATTTCCTCCTCCAATGCATGAAAGTGAAAAGTGAAAGTGAAGTTGCTCAGTCGTGTCCGACTCTTAGCGACCCCATGGACTGCAGCCCATCAGGCTCCTCCATCCATGGGATCTTCCAGGCAAGAGTACCCGAGTGGGGTGCCATTGCCTGCTCCAAGTATCTTAGTTTCTTTTAAATCTGAAAGTGTCATTTCAACAGTTTTGAAACATGTAGTGTCTAGATATAAAACTCTGGTTTAATAATTTTTATCTCTTCCTAATCATTTCACTCTACTGTTTCAAGTCTTCTGGATTTTCTTTATTACAGATGAGAATTTAGGTTTTAATTAAATTAATTTTATTTCCTATAAATTGTGTTTTGTCTTTTTTCTTTGGCTTTTGCTATTCTTCAGTCATGTCCAACTCTTTGCAACTCCCATGGACTGCAGCACACCAGGCTTCCCTGTCCTTCCCTATCTCTTGGAGTTTGCTCAGACTCGTGTCCATTGAGTTGATGATGCCATTGTCTTTGGTGTTGTACACTATCAGTGCAAAGAGTCCATCCGTAGATTTAAAACAGATGGTCTCATATGCCTAGTCTTTGTCTATTGTTGGTTTTGGTACTCATATATGGCTCTTATTTTTCCCTTGTCTTTTATGATTTTTGATTGAGAACTACTAATTATTTTCCAACTTAATGTGATATATTTTCAGATCTGATTTCAAAGTTGAGCTCCTCTAGAGAGCACTTGTGGACTTTTTTTCTGCTATATTCTGGCATGCAGGCAACCTAAGAAGTTTCAATATATGTATTTTTTTTTAATTTTGCTTGCTTGATCTTTGTCTGTGTGACCCAAATAGAGGTACTAATTTTTAAAACTCCAACTACAAGTGAGGATTTGTGGTTTCAAATGTCAGAGGACATATTTTCTATTTCTTACCATGTCAGAGTTAAGACAAGCAAGTTTCCCAGCTGTCATTTCCTAAATTGTAGGGCTTATTTCTTATTTAATTTTGTAGTAAAAATGTATCATTTTTAGGTTTCAGCTTTATGTGGGGATTCTACTTTCAGATTCTTCACTTTGAACTGAACTGTGATTTTATACTCAGTTTTTCACTTCTTGTGAAGCTACCAATGTGGAACCTCTGGTAACCCGGGTTCAACACACAATTTCAGGTTAAAGGCAAGCTCTGAAAAACATGTACCTCTCAGATTCCTTGTTTTACATGATTTTGAGGACTGAAATATTCCTCTTATTTTCTGAAAATATTCTCTGAAAATATTCTCTTATTTTCCGCCAGATCAATGATTCTTTTACATGGATAATTTTAATATACTCTCTACCATTTTAGTGTGTATGTGTCAGTGTGTGTTTGTTTAATTCTTGATTGGGGGTTTTCAATCTGTTTCATCACAATGTGGAAAAAGAAAAACATGAAGCTTTTTTTTTTTGTAATTGAGGGATTTTTTAAGGACATTATAAAACATTAAGTTTTATAAGGACAAATTTTAAACTATTGTTTTATCAACGACTATGCCAAAGCCTTTGTGTGGATCACAATAAACTGTGGAAAATTCTGAAAGAGATGGGAATACCAGACCACCTGACCTGCCTCTTGAAAAATCTGTATGCAGGTCAGGAAGCAACAGTTAGAACTGGACATAGAACAACAGACTGGTTCCAAATAGGAAAAGGAGTATGTTAAGGCTATATATTATCACCCTGCTTATTTAACTGATATGCAGAGTACATCATGAGAAACGCTGGGCTGGAAGAAACACAAGCTGGAATCAAGATTGCTGGGAGAAATATCAATAACCTCAGATATGCAGATGACACCACCCTTATGGCAGAAAGTGAAGAGGAACTAAAAAGCCTCTTGATGAAAGTGAAAGGGGACAGTGAAAAAGTTGGCTTAAAGCTCAACATTCAGAAAACGAAGATCATGGCATCTGGTCCCATCACTTCATGGGAAATAGATGGGGAAACAGTGGAAAGAGTGTCAGACTTTATTTTTTGGGGCTCCAAAATCACTGCAGATAGTGACTGCAGCCGTGAAATTAAAAGACGCTTACTCCTTGGAAGGAAAGTTATGACCAACCTAGACAGCATATTAAAAAGGAGAGACATTACTTTGCCAGCAAAGGTCTGTCTAGTCAAGGCTATGGTTTTTCCAGTGGTCATGTATGAATGTGAGAGTTGGACTGTGAAGAAAGCTGAGCTCAGAAGAATGGATGCTTTTGAACTGTGGTGTTGGAGAAGACTCTTGAGAGTCCCTTGGACTGCAATGAGTTCCAACCAGTCCATTCTGAAGGAGATCAGTCCTGGGATTTCTTTGGAGGGAATGATGCTGAAGCTGAAACTCCAGTACTTTGGCCACCCCATGCGAAGAGTTGACTCATTGGAAAAGACTCTGATGCTGGGAAGGGTTGGGGGCAGGAGGAGAAGGGGATGACAGAGGATGAGATGGCTGGATGGCATCACTGACTCGATGGACATGAGTCTGAGTGAACTCTGGGAGCTCGTGATGGACAGGGAGGCCTGGTGTGCTGCGATTCATGGGGTCATGAAGAGTCGGACACGACTGAGCGACTGAACTGAACTGAAAAGTTGTCTTCATTTAGGTCATATCTGAATGGTCTAGTGGCTTTCCCTACTTTCTTCAATTTAAGTCTGAATTTGGCAATAAGGAGTTCATGATCTGAACCACAGTGAGCTCCTGGTCCTGCTTTTGCTGACTGTATAGAGTTTCTCCATCTTTGGCTGCAAAGATTAAAATCAATCTGATTTTGGTATTGACCATCTGGTGATTTCCATGTGTAGAATCTTCGCTTGTGTTGTTGGAAGTGGGTGTTTGCTATGAACAGTGTGTTCTCTTGGCAAAACTCTATTAGCCTTCTTCCTACTTCTTTCTGCACTCCCAGGGCAAGTTTGCCTGTTACTCCAAGTATTTCTTGACTTGCTACTTTTGCATTCCTACCACTATAATGAAAAGAACATCTTTTTGGAGTGTGAGTTCTAGAAGGTCTTGTGGGTCTTCACAAAAACGTTCAACTTCAGCTTCTTCAGTATTACTGGTCAGGGCATAGACTTGCATTACTGTGATATAGAACAGTTTGCCTTGGAAATGAACAGAGATCATTCTGTCGTTTTTGAGATTGCATCCAAGTACTGCATTGCAGACTCTTTTGTTGACCACGATGGCTACTCCATTTCTTCTAAGGGATTCCTGTCCACAATAGTAGATATAATGGTCATCTGAGTTAAATCACCCATTCCAGTCCATATTCGTTCACTGATTCCTAAAATGTTGATGTTCACTCTTACCATCTCCTGTTTGAGCACTTCCAATTTGCCTTGATTCCTGGACCTAACATTCCTGGTTCCTATGAAATATTGCTCTTTTCAGCATCAAACTTTACTTCCATCACCAGTCACATTCACAACTGGGTGATGGTTTTGCTTTGACTCTGTCTTTTCATTCTTTCTGGAGTTATATTTCCACTGGTCTTCAGTAGCATATTGGACAGCTACTGACCTAGGGAGTTCATCTTTCAGTGTCCTATCTTTTTGCATTTTCATCCTGTTCATGGGGTTCTCAAGGCAAGAATACTGAAGTGGTTTGCCATTCCCTTCTCCAGTGGACCACGTTTTGTCAGAACTCTCCACCATGACCCATCCATCTTCGGTGTCCCTACATGGCATAGCTCATAGTTTCATTGAGTTAGGCAAGGCTGTGATTGTTGTTTTCAGACTGTCTTCCCTCTGATGGAAAAGGATAAGAGGCTTATGGAAACTTACTGATGGGAGAGACTGACTGAGGGGAAAACTGGGTCTTGTTCTGGTGGGCAGGGCCAAGCTTAGTAAACCATTAATCCAATTTTCTCTTGATGGGTGATGCTGTGTTCCCCCTCTCTTATTTACCTGGGTACTTCCCTGGTGGCAAATTAGGCCAGCAAATTTGGAAAACTCAGCAATGGCCACAGGACTGGAAAAGGTCAGTTTTCATTCCAATCCCTAAGAAAGGCAATGACAAAGAATGCTCAAACTACCACACAATTGCACTCATCTCACATGCTAGTAAAGTAATGCTCAAAAGCCTCCAAGCCAGGCTTCAGCAATATGTGAACCATGAACTTCCAGAGGTTCAGGCTGGATTTAGAAAAGGCAGAGGAACCAGAGATCAAATTGCCAACAACCGCTGGATCATCGAAAAAGCAAGAGAGTTCCAGAAAAACATCTATTTCTGCTTTATTGACTATGCCAAAGCCTTTGACTGTGTGGATCACAATAAACTGTGGAAAATTCTGAAAGAGATGGGAATACCAGACCCCCTGATCTGCCTCTTGAGAAACCTATATGCAGGTCAGGAAGCAACAGTTAGAACTGGACATAGAACAACAGACTGGTTCCAAATAGCAAAAGGAGTACGTCAAGGCTGTATACCT
>NW_011494855.1:2293720-2308570 GCF_000754665.1 Bison bison bison | reverse complement strand
CAGTTAGAACTGGACATAGAACAACAGACTGGTTCCAAATAGCAAAAGGAGTACGTCAAGGCTGTATACTGTCACCCTGCTTATTTAACTTCTATGCAGAGTACATCATGAGAAACGCTGGGCTGGAAGAAGCACAAGCTGGAATCAAGATTGCCGGGAGAAATATCAATCACCTCAGATATGCAGATGACACCACCCTTATGGCAGAAACTGAAGAGGAACTCAAAAGCCTCTTGATGAAAGTGAAAGTGGAGAGTGAAAAAGTTGGCTTAAAGCTCAACATTCAGAAAATTAAGATCATGGCATCTGGTCCCATCACTTCATGGGAAATAGATGGGGAAACAGTGGAAAGAGTGTCAGACTTTATTTTTTTGGGCTCCAAAATCACTGCAGATGTTGACTGCAGCCGTGAAATTAAAAGATGCTTACTCCTTGGAAGGAAAGTTATGACCAACCTATATAGCATATTGAAAAGCAGAAACATTACTTTGCCAACAAAGGTCTGTCTAGTCAAGCTGTGGTTTTTCCAGTGGTCATGTATGAATGTGAGAGTTGGACTGTGAAGAAAGCTGAGTGGTGAAGAATTGATGATTTTGAACTGTAGTGTTGGAGAAGACTCTTGAGAGTGCCTTGAACTACAAGGAGATCCAACCAGTCCATTCTGAAAGAGATCAGTCCTGGGTGTTCTTTGGAAGGAATGATGTTAAAGCTGAAACTCCAGTACTTTGGCCACCTCATGCGAAGAGTTGACTCATTGGAAAATACTCTGATGCTGGGAGGGATTGGGAACAGGAGGGAAAGGGGAGGGTAGAGGATGAGATGGCTGGATGGCATCACCGACTCGATGGACGTGAGTCTGAGTGAACTCTGGGAGTTGGTGATGCACAGGGAGGCATGATGTGCTGCTATTCATGGGGTTGCAAAGAGTTGGAGACGACTGAGAAGCTGAATAGAACTGAACTGAACTTCCCTGATGGCGCAGAGGATAAAGCATCTGCCTGCAATGGGGGAGACCTGGGTTCCATCCCTGAGTTGGGAAGATCCCCTGGAGAAGGAAATGGCAAACCACTCCAATATTCTTGCCTGAAAAATCCCTTGGACAGAGGAGCCTGGTGGGCTACAGTCCATGGGGTAGCAAAGAGTCAGACACGACTGAGCGACTTCATTTCAAACTATGGTGGAGGTGATGAAGATAATGGAGACGTCCTTCAAAGGTCCCATGCACACACTGCTACACTCAGTGCCTCCAAACCTGCAGCAGACCACCGCTGACCCACGCCTCTGCCAGAGACTCCTGGACACTCAGGTGCAAGTCTGGGTCAGTCTCTTGTGTGCTCACTGCTCCTTTTTCTCAAGATTAGATCTGACAGACAGAGTGCCTGAAGAACTATGGATGGAGGTTCATGACGTTGTACAGGAGACAGGGATCAAGATCATCCCCAAGAGAAACAAATGCAAAAAAGCAAAATGGTTGCCTGATGAGGCCTTACAAATAACTGAGAAAAGAAGAAAAACAAAAGGCAAAGGAGAAATGGAAAGATATACCCATCTGAATGCAGGGTTTCAAAGAATAGCAAGGAGAGATAAGAAAGACTTCCTCAGTGATCAATGCAAAGAAATAGAGAAAAACAATAGAATGGGAAAGACTAGAGATCTCTTCAAGAAAATTAGAGATACAAAGGGAATATTTCATGCAAAGATGGGCACAATAAAGGACAGAAATGGTATGGACCTAGTAGAAGCAGAAGATATTAAGAAGAGGTGGCAAGAATACACAGAAGAACTACACAAAAAAAGATCTTCATAATACAGATAATCATGATAGTGTGATCACTAACCTAGAGCCAGACATCCTGGAATTCAAAGTCAAATGGGCCTTAGGAAGCATCACTATGAAAAAAGCTAGTGGAGCTGATGGAATTCTAGTTGAACTATTTCAAATCCTAAAGATAATACTGTGAAAGTGCCACACTCAATATGCCAGCAAATATTGGAAAACTCAGCAGTGGCCACAGGACTGGAAAAGGTCAGTTTTCATTCCAATCCCTAAGAAAGGCAATGCCAAAGAATGCTCAAACTACCACACAATTGCACTCATCTCACACGCTAGTAAAGTAATGCTCAAAATTCTCCAAGCCAGGCTTCAATAGTATGTGAACCATGAACTTCCAGAGGTTCAAGCTGGATTTAGAAAAGGCAAAGGAACCAGAGATAAAATTGCCAACATCTGTTGGATCATCAAAACAGCAAAAGAGTTCCAGAAAAACACCTATTTCTGCTTTATTGACTATGCCAAAGCCTTTGACTTTGTGGATAACAGCAAACTGTGGAAAATTCTGAAAGAGATGGGAATACCAGACCCCCTGACCTGCCTCTTGAGAAATCTGTATACAGGTCAGGAAATAACACTTAGAACTGGACATGGAACAACAGACTGGCTCCAAGTCAGGAAAGGAGTACGTCGAGGCTGTATATTGTCACCGTGCTTATTTAACCTATATGCAGAGTATATCATGAGAAATGCTGGGCTGGATGAAACACAAGCTGGAATCAAGATTTCTGGGAGAAATATCAATAACCTCAGATATGCAGATAACACCACCCTTATGGAAGGAAGTGAAGAAGTAAAGAGCCTTTGAAGAAAGTAAAAGAGGACAGTGAAAATGTTGGCTTAAAACTCAACATTCAGAAAACTAAGATCGTGGTATCCAGTCCCATCACTTCAAGGGAAATAGATGGGGAAACAATGGAAACAGATTTTATTTTGGGGGGCTCCAAAATCATGGGAGGCAAGGTGATGACAAAGGATGACTAGGTTGGTGGCATCATAGACTCAATCCATGTTTGTCACAAAGACCCCATGGACCGTATGGGGTCTCAAAGAGTCAGACATGATGGAGTGACTGAACTGACTGACTGAAAAGTTTTCTTAATAAATATCTTGAGGATATTATCTTCGTTTTCTTCTTTTTTGCTTCTTTTATGTTCCAATGGGATTATCCAATATGCAGCTTCTATTCCGTTCAGTTTAGTCGCTTCCTCATGTCCTACTCTTTGTGACCCCATGGAGTGCAACATGTCAGGCTTCCCTGTCCATCACCAACTCCTGGAGCTTTCTCATACTCATGTCCATTGAGTCAGTGATGCCATCCAACCATCTTATTCTCTGTCATCTCCTCCTGCCTTCAATCTTTCCCAGCATCAGGGTCTTTTCTATTTAGTCAGCCCTTTACATCAGGTGGACAAAGGATTGGAGCTTCAGCTTCAGCATTATTCCTTCTAATGAATATTCAGGACTGATTTCCTTTCAAATTGACTGGTTTGTTCTCCTTGCTGTCCAAGGGACTCTCAAGAGTCTTCTCCAACACCAAAGAACCATCAATTCTTTTGTACCCAGCTTTCTTTATGGCCCAACTCTCATATCCATCCATGACTTCTGGAAAAACCATAGCTTTGACTATACAGCCCTTTGTCAAAAAAGTAATGTCTCTGCTTTTTAATATGCTGTCTAGCTTTGACATAGCTTTTCTTCCAAGGAGCAAGTATCTTTTAATCATGGCTGTAGTCACCATCTGCAGTGATTTTGGAGCCCTGGAAAATAAAGTCTGTCACTGTTCCTTTGTTCCCTCATCCATTTGTCATTATGAGATAGAACCAGATGTCATGATGCTCATTTTTTGTATGCTGAGTTTTTTTTTTCTTTAAACTTTACAATATTGTATTAGTTTTGTCAAATATTGAAATGAATCTGCCACAGGTATACCTGTGTTCCCCATCCTGAACCCTCCTCCCTCCTCCCTCCCCATATCCTCCCTCTGGGTCGTCCCAGTGCACCAGCCCCAAGCCTCCAGTATCATGCATTGAACCTGGGCTGGCGACTCATTTCATACATGATATTATACATGTCTCAATGCCATTCTCCCAAATCTCCCCACCCTCTCCCTCTCCCACAGAGTCCATAAGACTGATCTATACATCAGTGTCTCTTTTGCTGTCTCGTACACAGGGTTATTGTTACCATCTTTCTAAATTCCATATATATGCGTTAGTATACTGTATTGGTGTTTTTCTTTCTGGCTTACTTCACTCTGTATAATAGGTTCCAGTTTCATCCATCTCATTAGAACTGATTCAAATGTATTCTTTTTAATGGCTGAGTAATACTCCATTGTGTATATGTACCACAGCTTTCTTATCCATTCATCTGCTGATGGGCATCTAGGTTGCTTCCATGTCCTGGCTATTATAAACAGTGCTGCGATGAACATTGGGGTACACGTGTCTCTTTCCCTTCTGGTTTCCTCAGTGTTTTAAGCCAGCTTTTTCACTTACCTCTTTCACTTTCATCAAGAAATTATTTAGTTCCTGATGGCTTTTTGCCATAAGGATGGTATCATCTGCATATCTGAGGTTATTGATATTTCTCTCAGCAACTTGATTCCAGCTTGTGTTTCATCCAACCCAGCATTTTGTGTGATGTACTCTGCATATAGGATAAATAAGCAGGGTGACAATATACAGCCTTGATGTACTCTTTTCCCAATTTTGAACCAGTCCATTGTTCCACATCCTGTTCTAACTGTTGCTTCTTGATCTGCATACAAATTTCTCAGGAGGCAGGTCAGGTGGTCTGGTATTCCCATCTCTTTAAGAATTTTCCATGGATTCTATTGGAAACATCTACAATTTGCTTTCATAAAAATTTTACTCATTTTCATTTAAATGCATCTAGTGAATCAGTTATTGATACAGATGGTGCTCGATTTCTGGTTGGGGAACTAAGATCCCACAAGCCACACACACACATGAAAAGGTGCATGAAAATAGGTTTCAAGCAAATTTAGCTAAAGTTGTAGTTTTAATTAAGCTAGGTTATAAAGCTTGCATGGAAATTTATCAAATTTTCCCATAAGAAATAATAAAAAACAAAACCCACAGTGGTGTGGATCCAACTTTAGTTACTAGCTGATTGAAAGATAGACCTTTTAAGAACGTTATTTAACCTTTCCTCTTCTCCCTAAATGAAGCTATTCATTGTTTCTGATAGTGTTAGAAAACACCCTCATTAAACTACAATCATTACACAGCCTAAAGCATTATTGTTTCAGGTAGAATAAGAAGGCTTGAAGGAATAACCTGTCATGTTCTGACATCTCCCTATAGCCCACATAACCACAGGGCTTCTGAAAAATATATTTTATATGAAATATATGTGTAAAATATATATTTCTTAGAATATATTCAGTGACCCATATTTAGTGTTTAATCATTAGCTACTCACAGAACAAATACTGAAATAATTCCTGTCTTTCTGAACAAGGTTCTTAATCTCCAAATGCATAAGCTATTTATTGAATAAGCTCATGTTTATGGAGGGTGAAAATGTATCCCTAAATAATGTTTATCAGCGAGGAGACTAGTAAGTTTTTATAACCAGCAAGACCTTCAAAGAGCATGAAACTTCATTTTTTTGTTCAGTCACTCAGTTGTGTCTGACTCTTTTGTGATTCTATGGACCCTAGCCTCCCAGGAATTTCCCAGGAAAAAATACTGGAGTGAGTTGCCATTTTTATTCTCCAAGAGATTTTCCCAACTAAGAAATCAAACCTATGTCTCTTGTGTCTCTTGCCTTGCAGATGGATACTTTAACAGCTGAACGGTCGAGGAAGCCCTGTGAAACTTTACCCATATTATCAAATCAGCAGTGAACTTTTCTAACCAATTTGTAAGCCAGATATTTACACAGTTTATTTATTTTTACTAAAAAATATAAATTTTCATGTCCATTAGGATAGAAGTAAAGCCTTAAAAAATATGTCTTTATCATGCTTATTCATTTCTGTACATGGCCCTTCTTAATAGTTCTACTTTTAATATAAAGAAATGCAGAATTGATGTCTGGACACTGAACAGTAACAAACCATGGATTAAAGACATTTTACACCATTGCATCATTACTTTTAGGAAGACATGCTAAATATTGTCATGTCATATGATAAATAGCACAAGTGTTAATTGACTGGAAACAGTAAATGCATATTATCATACTCTGCTATAGGATCCATAGTTTAGTTCACTTAGCTTAAATTATTAAACCTGTTAGCGTGTGCAAACTGAGCAACAGATAATGGCAGAATATGACAATATTCTCAAAAGACTCTTTCTTCTCTTTCAGAAATACTGCACATCAATGCTGAGTTACTCTAGCTTGAACTTTCTCTCTGTACATGTATAGGTTTAAATTAAGGCTGAGTGACTGCCAAACCAGCACTGACCTCTCAATAGGGGTGACATTAAGAATTTTTTGTGGTTTGTGCTCCTGAACAAAGTAACATATAACTTCCAGAAGTCCCATCCAATGCATACATTCATAGCTCTTTGTTCATCGTCTTCTTTTGTCCCAGTGACTTTTCGATAGGAAAAATATAGCCCTAGCTATAAGCTTTGCTCTTTTAGCACTCGCAGACTGTAATAGATGTATATTTTCATGACCTCTACTAACTCATAAAAATGATACTATTATGACACATGAGAAACAGAAAAACAATGAGAACAAGAATAAGACTTTGGATATTTTGAGAACAAAATATATATATTGTTTTAAAAATAAAAACACTCCCTCTTGAGATGAATGAATATTATTTTTAAATAGATATGGTGTCCTATTTTATTTTTCTTCTCACAGTTTGTGATTTCCTACTCTCTGTGTAATATAATCTTACAAGGCAAAGGCAGAGTCTTGTAAACCATATTCTTCCTTGAGTAATATAGTATTCAGTTTCTTGTATTTTAAATGTCAGTAAGGACAGATTTATTAAAATTCGTGCAGGTAAATGTGTTTATTCTTTCATCATAAATTGCATAGATACTTAATTTTATTTACTACTGTAAAAATACCTTTAATATCATTGCAGATATGGCAAGCAGGAATTCACATGCAGACACATTTTATAGATCTAACAAACAAAAGGTGTGTATCCATGACAACCAAGCCAGTAAGATACATCTGTATGTGAATAAGATACTCTTTAGCATTATGTAGATTTTCTTTTTATAAAAATGACGTGTAGTTACTAAGATAGAATTTATGAATGTGTAAATGACAATGCATTATGGGTTGCTGAATTTGCTTATGATTTACTTGAACAAAAGCACTAGGAATGTTCAGTCCCAAGGATGACATTGGCTAGAATCAAGTATTTCCATTTTTGGCTTTAATTTTCATTTGAGGGGAAGGGACTTTGGGTGCTTTTATTAATTTAGTGTTTTTAGATTTTTGATGGGCAAGGAGGAAATCAGAAGAAACAAATGTCTTGAATAGGTTGTCAAAAACAAAAACAAAAACCAAAAGTGTAAGCATTAAGCTCTTGACCTCCTGTTTCTAAGGAGCAGGGAACATGGGGCAATGAATTTGAATTATACTAACACTTTGGGGAAAAAAACTCAAAAGTTTCTTTGCCTTAGCTGTGTTTTGCAATTCTCATCCCATCACTAGTAATACATGCTCCATATTTAGTTGATCTAGTCTAAACCTAGCTAATTCTATGGTAAGTTTGAGGGTAGATAATGCCTACTTGTTGTCTTATTTCCATATAATAAAAACATTTTATTTTTCTAGGAAACTTCTTTTGGTCTGTATAAGTCTTTAAAACAGTCTAATTTCCTTGAATATTATATAGTAGATACAGTTCATGTTACATAATTCATTTAGAAATTTGGAGCAAAGCACATGTAAAGAGCTCAGGAAATATTTATAAGATATTTATAAGAGAATAAAGAATATCAGATGAGGCCAAACTATTTTTAAACTATCCTACTTTCATCATTTATAAAATTATATACATTAACTTATTTAGATCTCAAAAGTGAAAGTGTCATGAAAGGCTCTGGCTTGTCTTTTATATTTATGTAGAGATCCCTGGTGGCTCAGACAGTAAAGAGAGTGAAAGTGTTAGTCTCTCAGTTATGTTCTGCTCTTCAGGACCCAATAGACTATATATAGTCCACCAGGCTCCTCTGTTCATGAGATTCCCCAGGCAAGTATATTGGAGTGTGTTGCCATTTCCTACTCCAGGGGATCTTCCCCATCCAGGGATCAAACCCAAGTGTCCTGGATTGCAGGCAGATTCTTTACTATCTGAGCCACCAAATGCAAGAGAAAGCCTTCCAGCTCTACTCTTTAGCTTTCTCTGACCTGCTCTGTGCAAGTAGGAGGTTGAAGTCCCAAAGGTGGGACCATGGCAGTTAGAGGAAAGCTGTGGAAGTGGCAGTAATAGTATGCTCATCTTGTTCCACTTACTCTTTTTTGCTAGATACTCGGGGATTATGTTCAAATCCGAAGAGGAATGCCTGGGCAGGAAACCTTTGACAGTAGTACTGATGAAAGATGTGCAGAAGCAAGTAATAATTTACAAACTGGTGCAGAATTCCAAACAAAGTATGGTGAAGGCCAAAGTAGGAATGGAGCAGAAGGATAAGTGAAGTAAGAATAACTTAGAGTGTAAACTGGAAAGATTTATCAAGCAATTGAATTAGGAGAGTGATAAAGGAGTAGACACTCAAACCTGAACATCTGCTTAGGGTCATATTTATTAAAATATGCATAGGCTAGAGTTGAAGTTTGGTACTAACATGTACTGACTGTACAAGCTCTATGGATAGAAGTGTTGATGCATTTATCTCTATTTTTTGTCTATTGAACAGTTGATTTGGGTTTGAAGCTTATTGTTGCTATGGTTACCCTCAGTGCATCTGAGGCCTTAGATTCCTTTGATGAATTTTCTGCTCACTTGGCTTTGAGTCTTCCCTTAGTACTACTTCCCAGAGAAAATTCTTTTGTAGCTCTCCTTGTATTCCACTTTAGTTTTATGTGATAGTTTTTATTGTGATGGTGGTGGGTAGGAATGGAATGACAGTCTTTGATTAGACCATAGTTTTAGGCAGGCACTGTAAACTTGATTCTTAGAGTTAACACTTAAGAATCCTAGCTGAAACTTTTTATTAGTTTTTGTGATGCTCGATGTCTTCTGCTTTAGGTAAGCTAATGTTTAAGTCTTGTTTCTCCCTGGAGGTTCCTGTCTCTCTCCACATTCTGGATTATTCATTTGTTCTTCTATCTGACCTAGGTGGTGCAGTGGTAAAGAATCTGCCTGCAAGTGCAAGAGATGCAAGAGACATGGGTTCAGTCCCTGGGTCAGGAAGATCCCCTGGGGTAGGAAATGGCAATCCACTCCAGTATTCTTGCCTGGAAAATTTCATAGACAGAGGAGCCTGGTGGGTACAGTCCATGGGGTTCAAAGAGTCGGACACTACTAAGCACATATACACACTGCAATCTCAGTTCCCTAATAGAATCGAGAAAATGTTAAACTGCTGTATGTTCGCCTACTTTCTTGTAATAAGTGGAAGCAATGCTCTTTCTGCTGTTTATGCTGCTAAGTTGCTTTAGTCGTGTCCGACTCTGTGCGACCCCAGAGATGGCAGCCCACCAGGCTCTGCCGTCCCTGGGATTCTCCAGGCAAGAACAATGGAGTGGGTTGCCATTTTCTTCTCCAATGCATGAAAGTGAAAAGTGAAAGTGAAGTCGCTCAGTCGTGTCCGACTCTTAGCGACCCCATGGACTGCAGCCTATCAGGCTCCTCCGTCCATGAGATTGTCCAGGCAAGAGTACTCCAGTCGAGTGCCATTGCCTTCTCCCTTTCAGCTCTATCTATATCTCAAAGCTGCACCTGAAATTGAGTGATTTCTTGTTCACTTGAATACTCAAATCCATGTTATAAAAGAAGAGATTTCCATTTAGTTTATTGTTTTGTGAATATAATGAAAAAATCATAAATGTCGATGTTTATGGAATACCATTTATGTAACAGCAATGAGGATAATTGATATTACGCATTAAAGTTAGTCATGGAACATAACAATTGGTGGTCAAAATCATACCTCCTGATTTGAGACAATTTTAACTATTATGTAATTGTAAAATATAAATGTTGACCACTAAGGTTACTCCCCAGTGTGCTGTGTGAGGAAATAAGCAACAAAAATGAAGCAATACTTTTCTAATATGATGTATGCTGATTTTTGATTTTGTTAAACTAAATTGACATATAATACTGTGTAAGTGTAGGGTCTATAATAAGTTGATTTGATACACTTATATGTTGCAAAATGATTACCATTGTAGCTTAGTTAACAGCTCTGTCACATCACAAATTTATCATTTCTTTTTTGTAGAAACAATTAAGATCCAGTCTTTTTACATCTTTGAATAATGCTGTATTATTAACTATAATTATTACATTGTGTATTAGCTCTCCAGGACTTATTTATCTACTAGGTCTTAGTGTACACCCTTAAACAGAATATCCATAATTCCCCCAGCCTCAGCTGGTAGCCATAGTCCTACTCTGTTTTTACAAGTTCAGCTTTTTAGATTCCACATATGATATATCAGATGGTATTTGTCTCTACCTGTCTGACTTCATTTAGCAATGTTCCCTTAAGCTTCATCCACATTGTCACAAACGGCAGGATTTCCTTCATT
This sequence comes from Bison bison bison, assembly GCF_000754665.1. NCBI lineage: Eukaryota > Metazoa > Chordata > Mammalia > Artiodactyla > Bovidae > Bison > Bison bison. The sequence continues at coordinate 2,298,027 of NW_011494855.1, read as the reverse complement.
CCCATGACTGAATAATGTTTAAAATATGAATTCATTATTCAGCCATGATACATTCATATTTTAAAGAATCTAAACCTTTCACTTCACATCCAAAATATCATTATGCGTAATATGGAGAATATCTGTGTTTCTAAAGAATACTGATTCTGATGCAAATAACAATCAAAAAGAGTTTCTTTCCTAAGAATTGGTACTTCTTTCAACCCTTAATTAAATGAGATTTATTGAGAATATATATATGAATTATAAATGTAAATGAATTTGAAAATACATCCAGAAATAAATGGATGAAAACAAAAATTGAAGTAAGAATACTGATATTGTCAATTCATGTATAATAGAAACCAGATTTTATTCTTGACTCCCCCTGGCAACAGTTAACCATCTCTCAAATCCATCTGCCACACTCATCTCCAATAGCATTACTCTAATCCAAGGCATCCTTATCTCCTCCTCACCCAACCCCAGGAATAGATTCCTGCCTCCTCTCCTGAGATCTGCTCTTATCCTCCCCACATTCATTATCTTCAGTCTTCTGAGCAGTATTTCTTAATGTCAAATGTCTTAATACCACTCATCATCAATGATTTTGTCGTTCTTGTTTTAATTACCTTTGTAATTTAGTTCAGTAGCCTTTACCTTGCACACAGGTCTTGAGTATCTAACTCACAAACTGATTACCGAGCAACTGCATATTCTTCCCCACATCCTCCCCATGTCACTCTCTTTCAACTATACTTCTTTCAAATGTTTAAATACCCCATCCTACTACCATAGGAGATTTGTGTGTGTTCCTCCTCATGTATCCTGCATCTAGATAATTTTTGGTCCTCCTGCTCTAGGATGCTACATAAATGTACTTAGAATAATCTTGTTACTCTCCAATCTGGAAAATGTCATTTTCCTAGGATGTGTTCTTATTTCATAAACTTCTCCTTTATAAAAGTTCACCCTGAAAATATTTTCATAAATATTTGTCATCCACTTTAACTTACAAATGTTATGAACATATATATTTTGTATATTTTGTTTATCTTTGTAATCTCAATGACTGGCATGCTATGGACAATCAATAAAAGGCAGGGGTCTACTCTAGTTCCAAGACTGGACGGGTCTTCATAGAGTATGAAGCAGAATAGCAGTCAGTATGGCTGAGGTTCAAAGAATGAATAATGTTTCAAGAAAGCAGTAAAGTTGGAAGGAAAAATTGTCAGTGGAGGAAGCTGAGATATATCTCAGTAGTGGGCTAAGCCTAAGCACTGATGAAGGTGGTGGTGGGTAATTGTCACTGACGAAGAATGGGTTAGTGGGAAAGGAAATGTCCAATGCTCAGGGAAGGGAAATTATATTTCAGGTCAGTACTACAACACTAATTAATGGACACACCTCTTTTGTCTTAATAGAGCTGATTTTATAATTGTACTGGGTTGAACTGACACGTTGAAATTAATGGCATTAGCTGATAGAAATTGAGGATCAGAAGTTGGAGTATGCCTTTTACATTGGTGGTTTTCAGATTACATAGATTTATTGAAATAGATTGGGAGGCTTCACAACCAGAATCTCTTATTCAGCCAGGTTTGGGGTGACATTGATATTAGCATTTTAAGCAATGTTCTAGGTCATGCAGTTCCTACTTATTTAGAGACCACACTTTGGCAAACATTGTTCTTTACTGGACATTCAGTTTCAGTAGAATCAAATGCATTCTATAATCATTCATTCCCTGCCTTCCTTTACCAACAATTTAAATAAGCGGCAAACAAATGGACTAAGGTTTAAGACACTAATAGGGAGTTTTACAGGGCTTTCTTCAGTGGCTCAGCAGTAAGGAATCTGCCTGCCAATACAGGAGAATCAGGTTCAATCCCTGGGTCAGGAAGATCCCCTGGAGAAAGAAATGGCAACCCACTCCAGTATTCTTACCTGGAGAATCTATGGACAGAGGAGCCTGGAGGGCCACAGTCCATGGGGTTGCAAAGAGGCGGACATGACTGAGCTACTAACATTTTTCTTTGACTTTTCAAAGGGATTCTGCCTAGTTAAAGCTACAACCTCTGTCTACATATCATCTTGTTTGAAAGCTGGGTAATTTGACTTAACTCACTTTTCCTGAGTGTTTTCATCTGTAAAATAGCATGATAATATTGTCTGCTTCATAAGAAGATATTCAGAATTAAAGAAACAATTTTAAACACTGACATATAAATTGGTAGTTGAAAAATAAAGATCATTGTTATTGGTTGAATTCCTATCTAGTTTTATGCTTGATATTATATTTTGCATTTTGTCTTTTCCAGTTCTTTTCTACTGAAATCTCTGAAGTTGCAATTCCTATTTGTAGAGGTACCATTAGAAAAAGTGAAGTGAAAGTGTTAGCTGCTCAGTTTGTCAGAAAGCCTTAGTTGCTTCACTGAGGCTTAGTATAAAAGGTAGGTTAAAAACATGGGCATTGGACTTTCAAAATGACAATGGATTCTAATTTTCCCTATACTGCGCTAAGTCACTTCAGTCATGTCCAACTCTTTGTGACCACACAGACTGTAGCCTCAGAGATCCTCTGTCCATGAGAATCTGCGGGCAAGAATATGGGAGTGGGTTTCCACCCCCTCCTCCAGAAAATCTTCCCAATCCAGGGATCAAATGTTCATCTCTTATGACCGCTGCATTGGCAAGAAAGCCACATGGGAAGCCCACTTTTCCCTATCACTATGGGTAAATATGGCTAAAAACTACGGATATTTCATATAGAACAAACATAAATGAGACTAAGAAAGGTGACAAGAAGAAGGAAGACTGGCTAGTGACCTCAGGACACGAGGAACAAAATGGCAATTGTTTCCCTGGGTTTTCTCTTTGCCTCATATATCCAGAATGGGTGCTGGAAAAGCAGGCACCTGTAAATGCCAAAGAGTCTAGACTATAAAAAGCCACAAGAAAAACCTGCTGTGCTAATCAAAGGGTCTGAAAAGGAGCAGCCTAGCAAGACATAAAATTTTTAGAAAATAACCACTGTAGTCCAGCCGTATATCCCAGAGAAAACTGTGGCCTCATTTACAGCCTTCTCAGTTTGTTGGTCAAGTGGGAAACCTAGACTTCCATTCTTGCTACACTCTAAGGAAGTATGTAAGCCCCAGCCAGCATAGTGTCAAAGAATGCTAAGCAGAAAACCAAAATTTTTATCCATATCTAGTGCTGATTAAGCCACCACCTTGCATGATGTCCACAGAAAGCACTTGGAAAGTACGGATTTCCACCGTTATTTGGTACTTTTCCTTCTCCCTGCTGGGATAATGTCAGAAGAAGCCTAGTGAAGAATCAGGACTATCACTACTACCCCGTGGTAAGGAGACCCACTCCCAGTGTCAATGAAACTCACACCGGGAACGTGGTCTCCTAGCAGTTATGAGGAAGAGATGTTTCCTCTGACAGAATTGTCAGAGTCCTGCTAAAACCAAAGATTCAAATAGGTATAGAATCTCATAATGAATACTCAAGTGTTCAGGTTATAATAAAAAGTTGTTCATCATAACAAAAGAAAGAAAATTGTGACTTGAATGAAAATGGACAATTAATAATGCCAACACCAAGATTACACTCTTTCAGAATGATAATAATAATAAAGAACCTGAAAAAAAAATTAAGTTAAGAACAAATGGGTTGACAGCAAACAATTTAATATACATGTCATCATATTTCAGGAGAGGATAAGCCAGGATAAGTGTTATAGAGGAAGGGTTCATTTCAGTTCAGTTCAGTTGCTCAATCGTGTCCAACTCTTTGCGATCCCATGAATTGCAGCACGCCAGGCCTCCCTGTCCATCACCAACTCACGGAGTTCACCCAAACTCATGTCCATTGAGTCGGTGATGCCATCCAGCCATCTCATCCCCTGCCATCCCCGTCTCCTCCTGCCCCCAATCCCTCCCAGCATCAGAGTCTTTTCCAATGAGTCAACTCTTCGCATGAGGTGGCCAAAGTACTGGAGTTTCAGCTTTAGCATCATTCCTTCCAAAGAACACCCAGGACTGATCTCCTTTAGAATGGACTGGTTGGATCTCCTTGCAGTCCAAGGGACTCTCAAGAGTATTCCCCAACACCACAGTTCAAAAGCATCAATTCTTCGGTGCTCAGCTTTCTTCACAGTCCGATTCTCACATCCATACATGACCACTGGAAAAACCATAGCCTTGACTAGACGGACCTTTGTCAACAAAGTAATGTCTCTGCTTTTCAATATGCTATCTAGGTTGGTCATAACTTTCTTGCAAGGAGTAAGTGTCTTTTAATTTCATGGCTGCAATCAC
>NW_011494855.1:2240575-2293620 GCF_000754665.1 Bison bison bison | reverse complement strand
GCAGTCACCATCTGCAGCGACTTTGGAGCCCAGAAAAATAAAGTCTGACACTGTTTCCACCGTTTCCCCGTCTATTTCCCATGAAGTGGTGGGACCGGATGCCATGATCTTAGTTTTCTGAATGTTGAGGGTTAGCCGTTGATAAAAAAAAATATTTTTAAAAATAATGGTTGAAAATTTCCCAAATATGGCAAAGAACATAACCTACAGATTTAAAAAGCTGATAGAGTTCCTAAAAAGAGAAACCCAAAGAAAATTATAACAAGGCATATCATTATCAATTTTTTTAAAAACTACAAAGAAAAATCTTGAAAACAAATAGAAATGAAGTATTATGTAGAGGCAAAAGACAATTCAAATGACAGCTCAGTTCTCATCAGAAACAATAAAGATCAGAAGGAAGGACATAACCTCTTTCAAGTGTTAAAAGAAAATAGCTGTCAATATAGAATTCTATATTTATTAAAATATCCTCCAGAAAAGGGGTTATCAATGCATTTTCAAATTAAGGAAAAGTAAACAAGAATTTATTGCCAGCAGACCTAACCTAAAAGAATGAATAAAATAATTTCTGTAACCACAAAAGAAATAATAAAACATGACATTTTGGCACATTGTGAAGGAAGACCAATGAAAAGAGCAAACATATGGATAAATATAATGATTATCCTTCTCTACTTTGGCTTCTTTGATAACTCAGTTGGTAAAGAATCCAGCTGTAATGCAGGAGACCCCGGGTTGAATCCTGGGTCAGGAAGATCTGCTGGTGAAGGGATAGGCTACCCACCCCAGTATTCTTGGGCTTCCCTTGTGGCTCAGCTGGTAAAGAATGCCTGCAGTGCAAGAGACCTGGGTTCAATCCCTGGATTGGGAAGATCCCTGGAGATGGGAAAGGCTATCCACTCTAGTATTCTGGCCTGGAGAATTCCATGGACTGTATAGTCCATGGAGTCTCAAAGAGTTGGACATGACTGAGCAACTTACACTTTCACTTTCATCCTTCTCTACTTTAGTTTACTATTAAATGTTTGGCAATCAAGACAAAAATTCCAATTCTGTCTGACATAGCTGTCAAAGTATATAGAGAAAATCTATTAAGACAATTACATCATAAATAAGAGAGATCAAGGGACAGAAAAAGAGGTAAGATTTCCAATAACTTGAACTGGTAAAAATTTGACACCTACCGGTGTATACGTACATACCTACTGTATACATACATACCTACTGTATACATACCATATGTACATACCTACTGTGATAAGGTTCAGTTCAGTTTAGTCACTCAGTTGTGTCTGACTCTTTGCAAACCCATGAATCACAGGACGCCAGGTCTCTCTGTCCATCACCAACTCCAGGAGTCCACCCAAACCCACATCCATTGAGTCAGTGATGCCATCCAACCATCCCCTTCTTTGTCATTCTCTTCTCTTGCTCTCAGTCTTTCCCAGCATCAGTGTCTTTTCCAATGAGTCAGCTCTTTGCATCAGGTGGCCAAAGTATTGGAGTTTCAGCTTCAATATCAGTCTTTCCAAAGAACACCCAGGACTGATCTCCTTTAGGATGGACTGGTTGGATCTCCTTGCAGCCCGAGAGACTCTCAAGAGTCTTCTCCAACACCACAGTTCAAAAGCATCAATTCATCGGTGCTCAGCTTTATTTATAGTCCAACTCTCACGTCCATACATGACCATTACAAAAACCATAGCCTTGACTAGACGAACCTTTGTCAACAAAGTAATGTCTCTGCTTTTCAATATGCTATCTAGGTTGGTCATAACTTTTCTTCCAAGGAGTAAGTGTCTTTTAATTTCATGGCTGCAATCACCATCTGTAGTGATTGGAGCCCCAGAAAATTGTCAGCCACTGTTTCCACTGTTTCCGCATCTATTTGCCATGAAGTGATGGGACCAGATGCCATGATCTTCATTTTCTGAATGTTGAGCTTTAATCCAACTTTTTCACTCTCCTCTTTCACTTTCATCAAGAGGCTATTTAGTTCTTCTTCACTTCTGTGATAAGGTATGTATGTATAATTTGATATCTAGAGCAACCTTTAAAAAATCTGTACAAGATAATATGCTGAAAAACACTATTGATAAGTAAAGATAAAATTCTAAAATATGCTTAAGTAACCAACAGGAATATGGGGAAAATAGGAAAAACAGAAAACAAACATAAATGGCTGAATTAATTTCTAACATATGAATAATTGTGTTGTTTAGTTGCTAAGTCATGCCTGACTTTTGTAATCCTATGGACAAAACCCGGGTCTCCCCATGGACCATGCTTCTCTGTCCATGGCATTTTCCAGGCAAGAATAGTGGAGTGGGGTGCCATTTCCTTCTCCAGGGGATCTTCTTGAACCAGGAATTAAACCCTACTCTGCTGCATTAGCAGGCAGATTCTTTTACCACTGAGCCACATCAGAAGCCCCAGGCAAGAACACTGAAGTGGGTTGCCATTTCCTTCTCCAATGCATGAGAGTGAAAAGTGAAAGTGAAGTCACTCAGTCATGTCTGACTCCTAGCAACACCATGGACTGCAGCCTACCAGGCTCCTCCGTCCATGGGATTTTCCAGGCCAGAGTACTGGAGTGGGTTGCCATTGCCTTCTTCAATATCAATAATTACATTACATATAAATGTAATTACATTATATATAAATGGTTTAAATGTTTGTGCTTTTTGGTATTGATCCAAAGGAATTGAAAACTTATGTCCATACAAAACTCTGCACAGGGATGTTTACAACAGTTTTATTTATAATTTCCAAATTTGGAAGCATCCAAGATCTTCATTCACCTCCAGTGAATGCATGGATAGTCTTATAATCATACAATGAAATATTATGCAGTGCTAGAAAGAAATGATCTGTCGAACCATGAAAAGACACAGAAGAAAAATATATAAGACTAAGAGGAAGAAGTCAATCTGAGAAGGCTACATACTATATGATTCCATCTTTCTGACATACTAGAAAAGGCAAAACTATGGAAACAATAAAAAGATCAGTGGTTACCAGGACTGGAACAAGAAGAAGTGAATAGGCAGAGAACAGAGGATTTTTAGGGTGATGAAAATACTCTGTATGGTATTGTATTGACATCTACATGTTAATAAACATTTATCCAAACCTATTGAATTCATACCATGAAGACTGAGCTCTCAGGTAAACTATGAACTTTGGCTTATTATGGGATGCCTATGCAGGTTTATCCTTTGTAAAAATATGTACAATTGTGGTGAGTGAAGTTGATAACAAGTGGGACTTACCATGTGAGGGGCCAACAGGTTTTGGGAAATGTCTGTAACATTCCTTTCAATCTTGTTTAAGCCAAAACCTTTCTTTAAAGTCTTTTCAGTTCAGTTCAGTTCAGTTGCTCAGTCGTGTCTGACTCTTTGTGAGCCCATAGACTGTAGTACGCCAGGCCTTCCTGTCCATCACCAACTCCCAGAGCTTATTCAAACTCATGTCCATTGCGTCAGTGATGCCATACAACCATCTCATTCTCTGTCGTCCCCTTCTCCTCCTGCCTTCAATCTTTCCCAGCAACAGGGTCTTTTCCAAGAGTCAGTTCTTCGCATCAGGTGGCCAAAGTCTTTTAAGAGTAGGAAAAAAAAAAAAAAACAAAAAACTAGGCAACTGATTTTTTACCATAATACACAAAAAATTTGATAAAGAACATTTTCAACAAATGTTGTGAGCCAACTAAGTGTTCATTTGGAAAGTAATTAATCTCAATACATGCCTCATATCTTATATAAATGTTAATTCAAAATAGACTGTGTACCTGCTAAATGGCTTCAGTCAAGTCTGACTCTTTGCGATGCTATGGACTGCAGCTCTCCAGGCTACTCTATATGGATTCTCCCACTCCAAAAATACTGGAGTGAGTTGCCGTGCCCTCCTTTAGGGGATCTTCCTGACCCAGTGATTGAAGCCACACCTCTTATGTCTAACCTACTTTGGTAGGAGTGTTCTTTACCACTAGCACCATGTGGGAAGTCCTCAAAATAGACCATTAGCCCTCAATATAAAATGCAAAACTACACAATCTCTAGAAGAAAAGATAGAAAATCTGCCATGATCTTAAATTTGATCATTAGTGCTTAGGTGTACGAGCAAAGGCACAATGCACAGAGAAAATATAGATAGATTGGACTAATCTTCTGCTTTGCAAAATAAACTTGAAAGAGAATTAAAACTACAGCTCACGTATTGAGAGAATATATTCGCTTATCACCTATATTCTAAAGTGAAAGTGAAAGCGCTAGTCTCTCAGTCCGGTCTGACACTGCAACCCCAGGGAGTGTAGCCTACCAGGCTCCTCTATCCACGGAGTTCTTTATGCAAGAATACTAGAGTGGGTTGCCACGCCTTTCTCCAGGGGATAATTCCAGGGATCAAACCTGGGTCTCCTGCGTTGCAGGCAGATTCCTTACTGACTGAGTCGCGAGGAAATCCAAGAAAATAAAAGAACACTTACAACTCCACAATAAAAACAAAACACACTCACAGGGGGAAAAAAAAAAAAAAACCTTAAGTGAAGTAATAGGCAAAAGATCTGAATAAACACAGATGAGCAAAGAGCATAAGAAAAAGCATAAGAAATTAATTAATTAGAAAATGCAAATTAAAACCATGATGATATATCACAGTGTACTTTCAAAATAACTAAGGAAATTTTTTTCAGGAGAAAACTATCAATATGAAATTCTGGGGAAATGCAATGCAGAGCATCAGGTGTTTGTATTCATTGTTGATGGGAACGCAAAATGATACAGAAACTTTGGGAAATGGTTTCACAGTTTTACCATGTAATGTTAAACATAATCCAGCAACCCCACTCCTAGTTATTTACCTAAGTGAATTGAAACCTTTGCTAATATAAAACCTGCATGTGAATATTCATAGCAGTTTTACTGAAAATGCCCAAAGCCTGGGAATCACAAGATATCTTTCAACAGGTGAAAGAATAAAAACATTGTTGTACATTTACAAAATGGATTACTGCTCAGGCTTAAGGAAATGATCTGCTGGTTCACACACACCATGAATTAATCTTAAATACATTTTATCATTTAAAGAAGCCAGACTCCCAGGCTATTTATTGTGTCATTTTACTTACATGGCATTTAGGGAAAGGCAAAACAGTAAGGGTAGAAGACTGATCAGTGGTTGTCAGAAGTTTATGGGGGAGTTGTTGTTTAGTCACTAAGCCGTGTCCAACTCTTGTGACCCCATGGATTGCAGTCTTCCAGGCTTCTTTGTCCATGGGATTTTCCAAGAATACTGGAGTAGCAAGAATACTGGAGTAGATTGACATTTCTTTCTCCAGGGGATCTTCCCAACCCAGGAATAGAACCTGTGTCTCCTGCATTGGCAGGTGGATTCTTTACCACTGAGCCACCTGGGAAGTCCCCTTAAGGGCGAGTAACTGCATAAAAGAGGGTTGCAGTGGAGAATTGAAAAGCTGCCTGTAACTTCTAGCTATCCCTCCATGTGCATTGTTCCACATCAGCAGATTCAAACAACTGGTGATAGTGTAGTACTGAAGTATTTGCCACTGGAAAAAAAAAAAAAAAAACCTGCCTATAAATAGAACCACACAGTTCAAACTCATGTTGTTCAAAGATCAATTGTACCTGAGTGCATACCGATATAAGTAAATTTTTGAATAAAAAACAGAGAAGAGGGAAAAATCTTACAGATGAGTTCCAAATAATAAATGTAGAAGAAATGAGGGAAATAGAAAATCACCATTAAACCACGGCAATGATAATGGCTGTAGGCAAGAACCAAAAATGAATGATATAATTAGCTGGTAAGCTTTAAGGAGAAACACAGTAGTTTCATAACCTCAACATATCTCCCTGCAAATACTTCTTAGTTACTATGGTTTTTTAACTTATACCCATAAAATTTTGATATTTCTCCCTCCAAGAGGTGGAGCTTAATTCCCTTTGCCTTAAGTATGGAAATAGAATGAGTGACTTGCTTCTAACAAATGGGTTATGGAAAGGAAAAAGTATAACTTTATAGTGGAGAAATTCAGCAGCTATCACTTTAACTATGTTCACAAGGTTAAAATGAACAGTAATAAGTCGTGTTGAAATTATATACTGATGCAATGTGAAGGACATTTCTCCTTTAGAGTAATCTTCCCCCAAATCTTTAACTCCAGTTTAATTATGAAAAAACATCAAACAGACCCAGATTGAAGGATATTCTGCAAAATATCTGATCAATAGTTTTCCAAGCTGTCAGTATTATGAAGGACAAGTATAGACTGAGAAACTTCCACATATTCAAGGTGAAATGATTATTTAAAGCAACATGGTAAACTGAATTGTGTGTTGGTACATAAAAAGGACAAGAGTGGGAAAAAAAAAAAAAAAACAACTATTGAAATCTGAAAAAGCATAAAGTTTAATATCACTTCCCAATATGATTTTCTTAATTTTGATAAATTTATTATAGACATATGAGATGGAAACTGTGATATAGGGGATCTCTCTGTGCAATCTTCACAAACCTTCTATAAATCTAAAATTCTTTCAAAATAAAAAGTTAAAAAATAAGTCATTGAGCTTTATATAGGTCCCAAACATATGCCTAGGACCGATTCATATTTTTAATGTTAGTTGTTTTAGGCAACTCTAATTTGATATTTCTTTTAAGACACATATGGGCTATTAATTTTTCTTCTATGTTATATGCCACTGATAGTGTGCAATGACAAAGTGCCATTTGATAGAGGAATTCTGCCAACTGCTAATTCTGTTTTCTTTTTGAGCATATTATTTGTCTGGTTTTCTAAGACTCTTGGCAGTAGTTCATATCATCTCAGTTAATGCTATATGTGGAAAACACAACTTTGAATGTTTCTAGTTGTTCTTTCTTCTGTATTTATTGACAAAACTCCTTTTTTGAACTAGAGACTACTCATTTAAAATTTTGTGGGGGAAAATAAAATAATTGGCTTACCAGAGAAATTACTATGCTTAATTTTAAAAAACTGAAAATACATGATGTTAAATTACCACTTTTAAGAAAAGTTTCTTAAGAGATAGTAAACTTTGCCTTGGGGCAAGCTAATGACTAGCTCAGTAAAATTATATTCAGAAATTTCTTTTTGTGTCATTTGTACATATGCATTAAACTTCTAGATTCACTCTTCTAGCACAAATAGATTTACATTATTTATTTGTAGTGTACCCCAGTTCTGTGATTGCAGCTTGATTCTGAGTACTAGTACTTCCTTGCAGTCAATTCTTTAGCGAGTCATACTTAAGACATTAGGTACATCATTGTGAATTGATGATTTTGTTTGTTTTGTATTACTGTGTTGCAAATAATAATGGCCTTTGGTTTGAAATCATACATATTTATTACTTCATAGTTTCCATAGGTAAGGAGTCTAGACAGGATTGACCAAAACCTCTGTTCAGAATTCCACAAAACTTCAACCAAGTTGTTGTTGTTTAGTCACTAAGTCATGCCCAACACTTCTGCGACCCAATGGACCATAGCCAGCCAGGCTCCTCTGTCCATGGAATTTTCCATTCAAGAATACTGGAGTGGGTTGCCATTTCCTCCTCCAAGGGATCTTCCCAACCCAGGGATCTAACCTTAGTCTTCTGCTTGGCAGGCAGATTCTTTATCACTGAGCTACCTAAGAAGCCCCCAAGGATAGAGTCTTGTATAAAATCACTTAATAATGAGAGTGCCATTCTATACTTTTACCATATTCAGTTGGTTAGCCCAAGTCACAGTTTCTATATGTAAGGGGTCTGGACAGGACTTGACCAAAACCTTTGCTCAGATTCCACAAAACTTCAATTAAGCAATCAGCTGCATTTTCACCTGGAGGTCAGACTGGGAAAGAATCCATTTCCAAGTTCACTTGGGCACTGACACAATTTATTTTCTTGTTACTGTATGACTCAAGGCATTAGCTTTCTGTAGGCTGATAGTTACCTTCAGTTTCCAAAGGTCACTCACTTCCCTGTATGTTGGTGGTTACCTTCAGTTTACAGAGGTTACCCAGTCTCCTGAGGCTTACCACAGTACCTTGCCACATGAGCTTTTCCAATATGACTGCTTCCTTCATCAGACTTTCAAGGAGAGTTTCTATTTCTAATCTACCGAAGATAGTGTGTGTGTGTTCATTCGATTAGTTGTGTCTGACTCTTTGTGACCCCATGGACTCAAGCCCACCAGGCTCCTCTGTCCTTAGAATATATTAGGCAAGAATACTGGAGAAGGTAGCCATTTCTTCCTCCAGGGGATCTTCCTGACCCAGGGATCTAACTCTCATATCCTTCTTGGCAGGTAGATTCCTTACCACTGAGCCACCTGAGAAGCCCCCAAGGATTGAGTCTTATATCACTTAATCATGAGAGTGCCATCCTATCATCTTTGCAGTATTCGGTTGGTTAGACCCAAATCAAGAACCTATATACAACCAAGGGGAGGTGATTAAACAAAGGCTTGAATACCAAAGTAGGATTCATTGGGAATCTGCACTGTGGACTCTGCAATTTAATATAACAAATAATATCATCATAAAATAGAAACTGAATAAATGAAAATACCAAAATACAAGTTATGTGAAATTATGCTTATTGAGAATATCAAGCTGAATGTTAGTTGACAGATTCTTGTAAAACAACAACAATCATTAACAAATTTTATGGTTATTAATAACATAATGGAATCGTATATAAAATTTTAATTAAATTTACACATATCATGTGCATCCACACAATTGTTTTTTTCTCTGAAGCCATTTACATGTCTACTAGTCATTAATAGATCACATGATATCACCAGTGTTCAACAGATTTTTTTCTTAAGAAATAGTTCCTGGAGTGTAAGTGTCTTGTTAGAGTATAGTCCATGTTATCTCATCAAGAAAAAGATACGAATTAGGGGTATTTTCTTTAGTTACAAAGTACTGCTTCAATATTTTTTCTCTTCAGTAAATTCTTTCTTGGTTAATATTTCAGTGAAGGTAAAAATGTGGTAGAATTGTTGCAATAAGGAACGTATTGTTGTCTTCCAGGAAAATAATTTATGTGCAAAGATGAATGCATACATGACTGCTGGAGTTTCAGCTAAATTGTGAAAATGTGGTGAGAAGAATAAGACAAGAACCCAGATTTTCTGGCTATTTAAAGCAGGCACTATTAAAGTATGCCATGGCAACTGTTTATATAAAAAATGGGCAAGTAGTGATCCCAAAAAGGAAAATAAAGTTAATCACTTATTTTGAAGTTGAAGTAGATGTATTTAACTCAGTTAGTGGGAGCAAATACCATCTTACTGTATGTGTGTGCATGCTCAGTCATGCCAGACTCTTTGAGACCCCATAGACTGTAGCCCACCAGTCTCCTATGTCCATGGAATTTTCCAGGCAAGAATACTGAAGCAAGTTGCCATTTCCTTCTCCAGGGAATCTTTCCCACCCAGAGATCAAACCCGTGTCTCTTGAGTCTCCTGCATTGGCAAGTGAGTGCTTTACCAGCTGATCCCATGGGGAAGGCCAATACCAGCTTGAGTATAGTTTAAGTAATAGGTCACAAAGACCTATTGTTTTCTATGCCCATTTCAAACACAGACATTGAGGCAGCTGTAGCACACTCAATTGTCCTTACCTATTTCTTTTTCTTGGCCTACAAAACTTAGATGCCATTAAACTACATAAGGAAATAGACGTGAAAGGCATTACAAATATAGATGGAATACTTCAAATATGGCATTATAATGAGAAAATGATATATCTCTTTTTATAGGCTTAGATGAAACACAAAAGGGGATAAATATAGCCATAGATTTGTGAAATGCTGCAGGAAGTTTTCTGTGAGTTTCTAACATATAGTTTTTCATACGCCTTCAACTTACTACTACTTCAGGTGGTGGAGCTAATACGTGGTGCACTATGTCTTTTTGTTTCTGTCACTTAAACTTTTAAATAGCATAAAATTTATTCCTCCAAAATATACTTTCTTTATTTTCTGTGTATTCACAACATTATCAAGACATTGATTGCTTATCTATATATGCTTAAATCACATCACATAAAGACTTATTTACTTATATATTCACTTTAGCTCAAATGCAATAGCTATATACAATAAATCACATCTAACTGTGGCAGAAAATAGGAAAATTATATATTAGTGCTATATAATGTGTTTATAGTTAAATAAATTTCACCAAGGCATAGGTCTCTCATTGTTAGGAAGGAAATTTCCCTTTAGCAAGAGTTCCCTGTGATTAAGTTAGAGATCAGATAAACTTCATATGCAGTATATGCCCAATAGCAATACAAAATTCAATATGAGTTGCATTATTCTATAGACTTATCCCATTCTACATGCAAAATGAATACAAATAAATAGATAAACCAAATATAAAATGTAAAATTGGGAAAATTTATCACTTCCAAATATAAATGGCAAGATCAGGAAAAAGAGAACAAAATTTGTGCTGGCAATAGAAGAATATAGCAAATAAAGAAATCTGTAACTTTATATTTTCAATAAGCATTTTAGATGGGCTTTGTTAAGGCACCGATGCACTGAAATGAGAAGTGTGAATTGTATAATCATCTCCATTAATATACGTTGCTGCTACAGGCTAGATATGGTGTTCATTTATATATTTTTCTTTCTCCTGAAAATGTCAGCATTATTTTATTCAAGCAAAATCACAGCATTAGTTCAACAACTAAAGCTACATCTGGCTGATTTACTTGCAAAAAAAAAGTGGTTGCAATTTATTCATGGATCTGAAAGTGGTCAATTAGCCTCTGAAAAATGAACTCTTCAATCATGTTAGAGATCATTATTGTCATTGTCAGAGAGTTTGCACTAAATGGGCTTCCCAGGTGGCGCTAGTGGTGAAGAATCCGCCTGCAGTGCAGGAGACATCATGAGACACGAGTTCAATCCCTGAGTGGGAAAGATCCCCTGGAATGGGGCATGGCAATCCACTCCACTATTCTTGCTAGAGAATCCCAGGACAGAGAAGACTGGCAGGTTACAGCCCATAGGGTCGCAAAGAGTCAGACACGGTTGCTGACAGCACACGCACACACACATGTGCTAAATATTAGTAGATACATTGTGACAGGAGTGGACTCAGTCCAGTCGCTCAGTTGTGTCCAACTCTTTGTGACCCCATGTACTACAGCACACCAGGCTTCCCTGTCCATCAACAATTCAAAGAGCTTTCTCAAACTCATGTCCATCAAGTCGGTGATGCCATCCAACCATCATATCCTCTGTCCTCCCCTTCTCCTCCTGCCTTCAATCATTCCCAGTATCAGGGTCTTTTCCAATATAAGTGGAAATAACTGTAAACTCTTTTAGTGTTATCTAGTACAAGTGCAGAAGTTGAGTCAGAGTTCTTTTTAGAATAGTACATATTTTATACAATTTATTGAACCATATATAAGCTGATACAATAGCCTTTAGATACCTGAGACTTTTTAAGACCTTTATTTCCCTTAGATCTTCTGTAGTTAGACGAGGATGGGATGGATCTGTGTTACATAGACAAAAATCAAATACACTTTGAAAAATCAGTTTGTTCTACTTTCAGAACAAATTTAGTCAAAATTCATATGGAGAATTGCCAAGTTGAAAATTGCAATTCTAAAACACTTATTTTCTCCCCTTCCTTGGCAAATTAGATTGATATGAGTAAATACATCCCTGAACATTGCATGCTTTTGATTCCTTTTTATAGCTTTCTATTCTTTCTCATCTTTGTGCACAATAATTCTTTTCAAGTTTTAACAACAAGTTGATTTTAATAAAGTTTACTTAAAATTTTCTTGTCAGGAACATTATCTGTTAAATCTGTTTATTTTTATCCTGTTTCTTCTAACTAAGTCTGCCTTTTCCCTGTAGGAAGCAGACATTAACCACACTTCCCATTCTTAGCAGCATGATTCTCAGATAAGCCTCTAGAAGCAAAGATAAGTAAGTATATGCTGTGCTACTTCCTTAAGCTGATGTAGGTTATACAACTTGAAAATTAAGAAAAAAGAATACTTTCCAGCTCTCAAAATCATAGATTTGAAAAGTAATTACATTGCAGGATTTTTCATAAAATGATTGACACCTATTTGTCCTGTGATGATTTGCCATTGATCTTCCTGAAGACATGTGGTAGGGAAATCGTTTAGCCAAGTCTGTTCTGGGAAATTTCTTCAATGCTATGCATGCATTTGAGAGAGACTTTTTTGTTCCATCAAAGACCTTACAGCCCAAAAGGAAGAAAATGTTAATATTAGATAAGCATAGAGTATGGGGGAAACAGGAAACTCTATCCTATGTCGAGTAGGGTAGGTAGAACCAGAAAAAAAATATCCAGACAGGACACTGAGATTTATTGGCATCAAAGAAAAATAATGCACTATCAGCTGCAATCTTTTAAATTCATAACAAACCTCTGAGTTCAAAAATAATAAAGAAATTTTAGTTAATGAACATCCATACTCAGATATGGCCATAAAAACTGAGAAATCAAAGCTTAGATAGCCTAGAAGGAATGTGAGCAGGTACCCAAACAGGCATGAAGAAGAGCCAAAGATGATTAACTGGTTACATTTGTGAATTTTAACCATCTCTTTTCCTTTTTCTCTCACTGCTTTGGGTTGTCCAGGGCCAAGCAGTATAATTTGGAAAGGTTCTTTACTGGACCAAATGTAAAAGGTATCTTTGCCATTAAGGGTGAGCTTTCTGCTCATATTTTCCAGACTAGAGCTATCCAGATGACAGTAGCATTGGTAAGCATTGTTAAATAGCTACCCAAAAGGTCATAGACACAAACCAGAAGCACTCGCAGTTGTCTTCAATCCCCAACACAATAGATGTGTTCTTTACCTGATACAGGAGTAAAGCAGGAACAGCAAGAGGCAACAGACAGACCAAGGAGGTACATGGGAAGGAGCAGCCAGAAAACACAAATAGGTGCAGACCAGTTGACAAATATCTGCACATTGCTCATGGCCCAAATCATTAAGTTTCAGCAGCTCTCAAATGACTCTCTCTGAGTGAGTACGATGTCTAAAATTTTAAAAATACTGAGCAAGGTTATTGAGTGTTGGTGAGGGAGTTATCTGCAATAATTAGTTAGTGATTTATCCTAGAGGAACAGTAGTAGAAACAATTTTGGAATAGAAAAAGATGTTTTCTTTCCACCAAGTTAATCAGAGGTGTATAATCTGAGAGCATGTTTTGTGTCTTGCCCAGGAATGGCTAATATTATATGAGAATGGCAGAAAATCAATAATAAAAAAAATAAATTGAAAGAAGAAAATATGATATATCTAATTGACATTTCTAATGGAAAGCTTTCAACAGAAGGAGAAAGTATGATATAGTAAATTTACGATAAAATATAAGGGAAAGTTCTAACAAATCAGTAACTACAATTCTGTGTTGATTAACCTTGTTGATTAAAAGGCAAATGCATTCAATTGGATTTATGAAAAAACAAGATCTAGGCATATGTTGTTTTATAAGAAACACATAAGACATAAACTCAAAAGGATGGAAAGCGAGGAAGGCTAGCAAAGGGATGAAGAAGTATAACAGGAGAATAAAAATCAGAAAAGATATAGAAATTTGAATATCTTAAAATAAAAAGCATACTCAGATTAGTAAAAAAAAAAAAAAAAATCCTCTAGCAAAACTAATTAAGAAAAAGAGGACAAAATAAGAAATCCAGAGTAGAAATATAAAACAACTGCAGATGCAGCAGAAATTTATTAAAAACATAAGACAATATTATGAACAAATAATACAAAGATTTTCAAAATATTAAAAATTTGACATATTTGGAAAAGTATAAAATAGTAAATGTATTAGCTAGTAAAAGACAGTAATTAGAAACAGCAGCTTGAATAAATGCAGAGAGGGCAAAAAACCATTGCAATGTCATTTAGTGGAAGAAACAAATTAGGAGGAAATTGGTATTTTGCTGGTGGTCCAGTGGCTAAGACTCTGTGTTCCCAAAGCAGGAAGACTGGGTTTGGTCTCTGATCAGGGAACTAGATTACACATGCCACCACTAAGATCCAGCACAGCCAAATAAATATTTTTAGGAAGCCCAATGATAAAGAACTCACCAGCCAATGCAGGGTATGCAAGTGATGCAGGTTTGATCTCTCAGTTGGGAAAATCCCCTGGAGAAGGAAATGGCAACCCACTCCAGTATTCTTGCCTGGAGAATCCCATGGAGCAAGGAACCTGATAGGTTACAATCCATAGGTTCACAAAGAGTCTGACATGACTGAAGTGACTTGGCACACACACGCATTGGAACCCTAGAAAAAGTCTCTGGTTAACTGGGCCAAGTTGGTCACCCTAGCTGTGATATTAAGGAAAAAAAAAAAATAATAATAACCAGTTGTGTAGAACAATGAGGGATTCCCAGGTGGCTCAATGATAAAGAATATGCCTGCCAATGCAGATGCCAGTTCTCTCCCTGGGTTGGGAAGATCCTTTGGAGGAGGAAATGGCAACCCACTCCAGTATTCTTGCCTGGGAAATCCCATGGATAGTGAACCTGGAGGGCTATAGCCCATGGGATCGCAAAGAATCAGATACAATCAAAGGACTGAGCATGTGTGCACGCACATAGAACAATGACAAAAGAAACTCACATGCCACAATCCTGGAGAAATGTCCAGTATTTATATTACGTATAGGGATGAACTGAAAAATACATGTTGAATCATAAAACACTTTCTCCAATCTACAAATGACAAAAGGAGAAAGGACACCAAATAGTGCTGTGCCGTATCACTAGTTAATTTATTGTCCTAAGTCCAGGGCACAGAGCTATACTGACCAGGTAAAAGTCAGTCATTCCCCCAATAGAGAGACAGCTCTCTAACTGTCAGCGAGAGAATTTTGCTCACTCTTCCTTTTCTCCATCTGCAGTTCTCTTTCTCCTTCCGTTTAGAAAGAGTAATTGCCATGAAGTATAAAATCATTATATGGAATAGTGAAACAGGGTTGTGTTGTTTATTCAAAGATGTAAAGAAAATGCTCTATGGAAGTCAAAGTAAGTGTTGGGAACTCTGCATACAGGGGCCTGCACTCATTCTTTCACTATACTTTCCAGATGAGGCACAGAATACAAAAGAGATTTTTCAGTCCAAGTCAACTAGACACACACTAAAGACATGCCAAGTGTTTGCCAATCATAACAGAGGCTCTACATAATCAACCTGGCTTTCATATTTGAATTTGAATGGGAGGAGGTAGCAGATGCAAGTGAACAATGACCAAGGCATCAAAGACCTGATATGTAAATGCTAGACCTATAAATCTCTCTGTCAATTTAGAGATAAATAAGAAAAAAAAAAGTTGCATCTATGAAGAAAAAAATCACAGTAAAAAAGACAAAAGAACACCACCAGGAAGTCTCAGTGTAAAAGCGTATTTCCAAAAACAATACTTCATTTAAAAAGTAAAATTTTATAAAACACTAGTTAACTATCATAGGGAAAAAATAGCCTAGAAATAATAGTGTCTACAAAAAGGCATATATAAATGTGAAGCTAAGACAGTATTGAGATAAAGGAGAAAAGGAAGAGTATAGAAAATCAGAAAATAATTCAAAATACCTGAAATGTAACAGCAGAATTTGATGCGTATGTATTTAATACAATATGTGTTTAACATATAAAACATAGAACAGTACTAGAAAGAATATCAGACCACTGATAAACAGGAAACCTGAGAATCTTTATCAAAATAAAAGAGAAGAAAAATAAATAAAGGGAGAAAATGAATATATGAAAGAAGGTAATAAATAATAAGAATGAATATAAATCAACTTAAATATGAAAAGTTTCACAAGAAGAAAATAGAACAATAGAAATAAATTATCTAAAAATGACAGTAATGAAAGGGTGAAGAAGAAGAAGGATGAAGTAACGGTAGTAATAGCAACTCAACATTGTAAAGCAACATTCCTCCAATTAAAAACCAAAAAAGAATAGCAGTGTCCCTGTGACAAGTTTACAGTACAGGAAATACTATTCAATACCCAGAAAATATAACACTTACTCACTCTCTGAAAAAGCTAAGTGAAGATATTTTTCAACTCTCTGGTGTTTGCAATGATTTTTAAGAACATATAAGAATAATGTGGATTTATGGCAGAAAATGAAGAGGAACTAAAGAGCCTCTTGATGAAGGTGAGAGAAGAGAGTGAAAAAGCTGGTTTAAAACTCAACATTAACAAACGAAAATGATGACATCTGGTACCATCACTTCATGGCAAATAGATGGGGAAACAATGGAAACAGTGACAGACTTTATTTTCTTGGGCTCCAAAATCACTGCAGATGGTCACTGCAGCCATGAAATTAAAAGCCACTTGTTTCTTGGAAGGAAAGCTATGACAAACTTAGACAGCATATTAAAAAGTAGAGACATTATTTTGCAGACAAAGGTCATCATAGTCAAAGCTATGGTTTTTCCAGTAGTCTTATATGGATGTGACAGTTGGACCATAATGAAGGCTGAACATCGAAAAATTGATGTTTTTGAACTATGGTGTTGGAGAAGATTCTTGAGAGTCCCTTGGACTGCAGGAAGATCAAACCAGTCAATTCTAAAGGATTCAGATGACAGCTGCCATGATTCTATGATCTCACCTCTCAAAAGGAGTGCCCTTTTTTATAGTTGATTATTTCATCTGAGAAAAACCATAGAGATTATGTGTTTCAAGTTAAGAGAAATATGTAATTTTAAAAGCTGGCTATAAACCAACTATAAACCATTTGTAAATATGATATTTATTTGGTGATAGGAAATACTCTTGATTGAGCTATTCATTGGAAGTACTGATGCTAAAGCTGAAGCTCCAATACGGTGGCCACCTAATGCAAGATGCTGACCCACTAGAAAAGACCCTGATGCTGGGAAAGATTGATAGCAGGAGAAGGGGATGAAAGAGAATGAGATGGTTGGATGCATCACTGACTCAATGGACATAAGTTTGAGCAAATCCTGGGAGATGGTGAAGGTCAGGGAGGCCTGGCGTGATACAATCCAGGGGGTCTCAAAGAGTCGGATAACGACTGAGCGACTAAACAGCAACAACAACTTGAATATGAGTCAAAAGTAATTATTTTGTTTTTCTGCTTTGTTAACTAAAGAAATATGTCAAATTGGACATAGTCATTTTATTTTTTTTCCAGATTTATTGAGGTATATTTAAGAAAACTGTATGATATTTAAAGTGTACAACTTGATTAACTGATGCACTTTAGATACATTCACACAAAAACTGGTCTCTACCTTCTAAATGTCTATAGACCCTGATTCATTTTCAGGTTTTCAAGGAAGGGAACAGGAAACAAAAAAATGTGAAAAATCTGAATGTTGCTAAAAACTAAAAAAGAATTTAAGAATTTTTTTTAAATTTATTTATTTTTAATTGGAGGGTAATTGCTTTACAATACTGTATTTGTTTAAGATAGAAACAGATTGAGTCATATTGATGAACTACAATGGACTTACTCTCATTCCCTCTCATTTAAAAGACAAGACTGTTATGGAGAATGAAGAATACAGTTACAAAATTTTACAATCACAGCCAAACTTGAAGAGTGAGGCTGGGTTCCAGGGGCAGGCAAATAAACATGTAAAGAACTGCAGTGTTTCAGGAATGGAATCCCTAAATGAAAACTATACGCCTGGGAGCAATCAGCCATAGCAATGGTTTACCAAGGTAAGGGTGGGGTAGTGGTAGAAGCACTCTCTCCTAGGCCAGAATTTAGAGGATTTAGATAAAGATAAAGGGATGAAAATATGCTGTGAAAGTGCTGCATTCAATATGCCAGCAAATTTGGAAAACTCAGCAGTGGCCACAGGACTGGAAAAGGTCACTTTTCATTCCAGTCCCTAAGAAAGGCAATGCCAAAGAATGCTCGAACTACCGCACAATTGCACTCATCTCACACGCTAGTAAAGTAATGCTCAAAATTCTCCAAGCCAGGCTTCAGTAATATGTGAACCGTGAACTTCCAGATGTTTAAGCTGATTTTAGAAAAGGCAGAGGAACCAGAGATCAAATTGCCAACATCCGCTGGATCATGGAAAAAGCAAGAGAGTTCCAGAAAAACATCTATTTCTGCTTTATTGACTATGCCAAAGCCTTTGACTGTGTGGATCACAATAAACTGTGGAAAATTCTTCAAGAGATGGGAATGCCAGACCACCTGATCTGCCTTTTGAGAAATTTGTATGCAGGTCAGGAAGCAACAGTTAAAACTGGACATGGAACAACAGACTGGTTCCAAATAGGAAAAGGAGTTCATCAAGGCTGTATATTGTCACCCTGTTTATTTAACTTCTATGCAGAGTACATCATGGGAAACACTGGACTAGAAGAAACACAAGCTGGAATCAAGATTGCCGGAAGAAATATCAGTAACCTCAGATATGCAGATGACACCACCCTTATAGCAGAAAGTGAAGAGGAACTCAAAAGCCTCTTGATGAAAGTGAAAGTGGAGAGTGAAAAAGTTGGCTTAAAGCTCAACATTCAGAAAATTAAGATCATGGCATCCGGTCCCACCACTTCATGGGAAATAGATGGGGAAACAGTGGAAACAGTGTCAGACTATATTTTTCTGGGCTACAAAATCACTGCAGATGGTGACTGCAGCCATGAAATTAAAAGATGCTTACTCCTTGGAAGGAAAGTTATGACCAACCTAGATAGCATATTCAAAAGCAGAGACATTACTTTGCCAACAAAAGTTCGTCTAATCAAGGCTATGATTTTTCCTGTGGTCATAAGTGGATGTGAGAGTTGGACTGTGAAGAAGGCTGAGTGCCCAAGAATTGATGCTTTTGAACTGTGGTATTGGAGAAGACCCTTGAGAGTCCCTTGGACTGCATGGAGATCCAACCAGTCCATTCCGAAGGAGATCAGCCCTGGGATTTCTTTGGAAGGAATGATGCTAAAGCTGAAACTCCAGTACTTCGGCCACCTCATGTGAAGAGCTGACTCATTGGAAAAGACTCTATGCTGGGAGGGATTGGGGGCAGGAGGAGAAGGGGACGACAGAAGTTGAGATGGCTGGATGGCATCACTGACTCGATGGCCGTGAGTCTGAGTGAACTCCGGGAGTTGGTGATGGACAGGGAGGCCTGGCGTGCTGTGATTCATGGGGTCACAAAGAGTCGGACACGACTGAGTGACTGATCTGATCTGATCTGATCTGATACCTAGTTAGAAAGACAGATTTGTATATACAATGTTGTCTTATATCTTATTATATTGCTTTTATTTTTTATGCGTATGTGCATGCTAAGCTGCCTCTTTGCACACTATGGCCTGCAGCCCGCCAGGCTCCTCTATTTATGGGACTCTCCAGGCAAGAATACCAGAGTGGGTTTCCATGACATCCTCCAGGGGATCTTGACCCAAAAATCAAGCTTGCATCTCTTATGTCTCCTGCATTGGCAGGCAGGTTCTTCACCACTAGCACCACCAGGAAGTCCTTTATATTTTTTATAACTCTTCTCAAACTTTAAGCAAACAACAAAAACAAAATTCAGAGAATAAAAATGAAACTCTGTAATAATAAATCTTCTAAGAATTTCTCCTACAAGCATATTTGCACATGTAGAAAAGATTTATGCACAGGGATGAAATGGTGGGTCTATGCATAATAGCAAACATCTGGAAATAATCTAGAAGCCTACTAACACAGAGTAATTACATAAATGATGGTACATCTGAAATACAATGAAATAGTGTAGCCCTTAGGGTAAACTGGCTTTAGATCTCATTGCACTACAGTATATGTGATTAAATGAAAAAAATACAACAAGGTATGGAACAATGCCAATGGTATATTCATACATGGTCATTAAAGATGATAGAAATGCATATCTGAAACATTTCTGAATTGAAAACCGCCAAACTATTAAAATTATTTATCTTTGGGCTGTACAGCTGAAGTCTGGAATACAAAAATCTTTTTCATTGCATTATATTTGTATTGGCTAAAATTCTTGTGTCACAATTATTTTAATATATATTTTAAAAGAAAAGTTGCTTATATCAAAATTTAGAGTTGACTATATGTAAAATGACTATGAAACCTGAAAAACCTCACAGATATTTTCAACTAACATGTCTATCACATGTATCAGTGTTTATGATTACTTAGAATTCTAAGTAAACAATTTCAGATATTGGAATAAAATCAAATTTAAAACTTGAGATTAGTTTTTGCTATAATAAATGTTCTTAGTCACTCAGTTGTGTCTGACTCTTTGCAACCCCATGGACTGTAACCAGCAGGCTTCTCTGTCCATGGAATTCTCCAGGCAAGAATACTGGAGTGGGTTGCCAGTGTCCTTCTCCAGGGGATCTTAACAAGCCAGGGATCAAACCCAGGTCTTCTGCATTGCAGGCAGATTCTTTACTGTCGGAGCCATCAGAGAATTAACACCAGTTATCAAAAGCACGGTTTCATTGCCAGGAGGAAACCGATGGCTTTACATTTCTAATTCAGGCTTTACAAATCAATTGGCCAAATGAAAATAATGAGCTAACTGTAGCTTGACTGTGCAAGTAATTGGGGGTGAGGATGGGAACAGTTGCCAACATATATTGGATAAGGTTGAGGAAACTGGCTACAGATCTCCAAATACTACAGAATCATTGGAGTACATGGCCTACCAGGTGTCACACAACTTTAAAATATGACCTTGAATGTAGAGAGGGTGAAGAGGTAAAATCCTTTTTAGTGACATGATTTTTTTTTTTAAATAAAAGAGACTTTTTAAATAGTGTGCTTGCATATACAAGTCAAAGAGAGAAATGTCAGCCCTGTAGGAATAGTAATTTGTCGCCCCAAGTCCATTAGTTCTTTCTTCTATAATAATTAAGTTTTATTGACGTATATGATCATCCAGTTAGTCTAACAATTTCTAATCTCTCTTGTAACTTAGTATGGTCAAATAGCCAAGTTCTCACCAATGAAGGGAAATGGCTTGTCCCGGACTCCATTTGCTCTCCCCTCCCTGCCACCTTTTATCAGTCTGAAGCTCAGACATGGTATCAACATAACAGTATAACTGCAACCAAGAAAGTGTGGAAAATCCCCTAGGTGATAGTAGAGCAAAAGTGTGTAAGAAACCCAGATCCCTGAATTCTCTCTGCAACAAAGTTTTTAGGATGAAAAATAAATTTCTATTGCACTGAAACCACTGTATTCATAGGTTCTTTTTGCAGAAATTTAGCCTTTATTCTACCTAATACACCTTTATTTTAAATCAAGATATCGAACCTCTGATGCAGTAACTTGACTCACATCAGAGGTAGAATCAGCAGTTGTCTCCAGGTTCTGATTATATTCCTCAACACTCCTCAATGTCTTTTCCCTAGGTATATTTTAACCCAGATATTTTTATGTCTCTGATACCTTTGAAATAACCACCTGTCTCAGAATCAATTTCTAATTTTTTCTACAATAGTAATACTTGGCAATAAGGGTTTCTAAGACACTGTATGAAGCAGTATGTTGCCTGAATTGATCATTCAGGAAAAAAAAAAAACACACAACACAACCTGGAAGCCTTATATGGATCCTTGCCTCTGAATTCAGAGACTCAGTATCTTTTAAGTTTATGATGTGTTTATTTTATCAGGGCTATAAAAGTGAAATTAAAATAGTGTGTGAAAATACCTTGCATAGCGGTACCTACGGAAACCCTATAATCTAGCTAATCCCTTTCTTTCCCTTTCTCTACTTCCTTATCTGGTTGCCAAAAAATTAATCAAAATATTTTCTTTAAAAATACTGGAAGTAAAACTATTATATTACTCTATGTCTTGGGGTGGAGGAAAAGAAATAAAGATATAAAACAATAGATTTTAATTAATATTTTTCTTAAAATATAAACAATTCATAGATTGTATTTAACAGTACCTGATCTGAGTCAAAAAGTGAAACAGTAACCATGGAAACTCTATGAACAGATATTCAAATTAACAATGAATTAAGTACAATTGAATATGAATATTTATTCAAGAGGGCTTCCCTGGTGACTCAGGTGGTTAAAAAATCCACCTGCAATTCAGGAGACTCAGGTTCAATCCCTGGATTAGGAAGATCCCCCGGAGAAGGGAATGGCTACCCATTCCAGTATTCTTGCCTGGAGAATCCTGTGATCAGAGGAGCCTGGTGGGCTACAGTCCATGGGGTCACAAAAAGTGGGACATTATCGAGCAGCTACGCATGTATGCAACAACTGTGACTTTCCTTTTACACACAGGTAGTATACATGTAGAGGCTTCCCAGGTGGCTGAGCGCTAAAGCATCTGCCTGTAATGCAGAGCCCTGGATTCAATCCCTGGGTCAGGAATCTCCCCTGGAGAAGGAAATGGCAACTCACTCCAATACTAGGGAGACTGGTGGAGTACAGTCCATGGGGTCACAAAGAGTTGGACACAACTCAGTGACTAAAAAACAAACAAAAGTATACATGCATAAGTATACAAACAACCATATGTCATATATATATATATTTTTTTTTTTTGTATTTATATGTGGTATATAATATATTTTAATAGTTATAATACAACAAAATTATTTATTTACTACCATGGCAATGATAATATAATATAGTATATTAATGTGAATAAAGAAACTAAAGTAATATAATAGGGATAATATAATATTAGAATAGCAATTTTCAAAATTCAGGTTACTAATATTTCTTTTATAAAATAAAGCCCATATGCAAATTCCAAATTATAGGTAGATTAGCTTAAGAATAAAAATCTTCTTGATTTCTGCCTCTTTTTATGCCATATTTCCCAAAAATATCCTTTAAGTTACTAAGTACAGTATTCTAATCTGGTAAAACTTTTGTACCCTTAATACACCAAAGGAGTCTTTCATTTTTCGCATTTGTGTCCTTAATAGCACAGTTTTTACTGGTTAAAATTTCTTATTCCTTTCTCTATAGAAATCCTTTCAACCCAGCTTGTAACTTTACTTCACCACTGAGCCTTCTTTGGCTATCTTTCCAAGTCTAGGCTTCAGTACTTCTTTGAATCTCTTTTGTAATATTACACATTAAAATAGCTCCAAGATAGTGAGTGCCAGACAATATGCCAGTCATCTGACAGATTGTAATACTATGTTCTAGGAAGTCTGCTGATGGAGAAATTGAGTCAAAGAGCCCAGTGTAACAATCTCAGTAAATGATGAAACCAGAATCTTAGATCAGGTCTGTGTGACTTCATTATCCAATACAGCATACCATGGATTGAAGAAAATGTTCCTGACATCCAAATCAGCTTGAAAATTTCAAACAGAAATTAGTTGTGTATTTTTCTATAACACTACCTATCAATGGCAGAAAAAATTTGAAATATGTGTCTTGACTAGGTTTGGATTTACAGGAGTGAAGAGTACAGACAAAGTCTCTACCAACCAAAGATTTGATTCTTCCGAGAAGAAAGAGTAAAAAAATGATTTCAAAGAGCAATAAGTGCCAAGAAGATTAAAAAAAAAAGTAACATGACAGAAAGTAATAGAGGTTATAGAATCCTTATTCACATCTGAGAAGCCTCTCTGACACCTAAATGATTAGTAAGATCCTACTATGGAAGTTTCTTAGAGGAAGAACTTTTAAGCAGAGACCACAGCAAATACAAATGCCCTGAGATAAGAACAAGACTGATGGAGCTGAGAAACAAACAGGGGGCCTGTGCAACTGAAGAATTTTGTGTAATTGCAAGCTAACATGACATGATGTCTGAGACAAAGGCTGGGGCCAGATTACATAGGTCTTGTATTTTTATTATAAACTCAGTAAGAAGCTACTGGAAGACTTTAAGAAGGTGGTAACATGGGAATGTGTGTGTGTGTGTGTGTGTGTGTGTGTGTGTGTCTGTGTCTGTGTCTGTGTCTGTGTGTTTGTGTCTGTGTGTATGTGTGTGTGTCTGTGTTAAAGATTCCAGGAATGAGTAAAGAATAAAGCATGGACTAAGGAACAGGCATAAGGACAGGTAGATCAGTGATGAGCTTACTACCATGGTCAAAGTAAAAAATGATGTGATGGTAGTTAAGAACAGAATGGAGATGGGGGAAAATACATGGACTTGGGACTCTATCCAGAGAGATAATAAACATAAAACTTGCCAATGGATTGGATGTGGGAATGAAGAATAGGGAGGATTGAGGAGGACTCATAGTTTTGTCTATGAGTCCTAAGCAGCTAAGCACAGTGTATTAGGGCTTCCCTGGTGGCTCAGATGGTAAAGAACTTGCTATGCAGGAGACCTGGGTTCAATCCCTGGGTTGAGAAGATCCCCTAGAGAAAGAAATGGCAACTCACTCCAGTATTCTTGCCTGGAGAATCCCCATGGACAGAGGATCATGGTGGGCTACAGTCCACAGGGTAGCAAAGAATCAGACATGACTGAGTGAGCAGCTAAGCATAGCAGTGTAGATTGAAACTAAATAAACTTGAATTCAAACCCAGGCTATACCATTAATTAGCTTTCATATTTTGATCAACCAATTTGTCCTCTCTTAGCTTCACTTTCCTCAACTAGAAATTGAGACAATACTCACTTTCAGATATAATAAACGGATTGAATTAATTGATACTAAAATCATTAACATAGTGCCATGTATATAGTGAGCATTTGAGAAAGCAAGTTATTAGTATTAATACTTTGTTTACCTCATACTGAAAACCACCAATTAAATTGCAAGTTTTGCTGGAATCACAAATTGTCTCAAATCAGTTCCATTGTATTAGTTCTGCTAAAAATAAACAGTTCAGTTCAGTTGCTCAGTCGTGCCCAACTCTTTGCAACCCCATGGACTGTAGCACGCCAGGCCTCCCTGCCCATCGCCAACTCCCAGAGTTTACTGAAACTCATGCCCATTGAGTCAGTGATGTCATCCAACCATTTCATCCTCTGTCATCCCCTTCTCCTCCTGCCCTCAATATTTCCCAGCATCAGGGACTTTTCAAATGAGTCATTAGGTGGTCAAAGTATTGGAGTTTCAGCTTCAGCATCAGTCCTTCCAATGAATATTCAGGATGATTTCCTTTAGGATGGACTGTTGGGATCTCCTTGTTGTCCAAGGGACTCTCAAGAGTCTTTTCCAACACCACAGTTTAAAGGCATCAATTCTTCAGCACTTAACTTTCTTTATACTCCAAATCTCACATCCATACATGACTACTGGAAAAACCATAGCCTTGACTAGATGGACCTTTGTTGACAAAGTAATGTCTCTGCTTTTTAATATGCTGTCTAGGTTGGTTATAACTTTTCTTCCAAGAAGTGTCTTTTAATTTAAAAAGTACCAGAAATTCAATGCCATTCATCAAATATCAAATGGTCACTTAATACAAATAACTGTGGAAGACACAAGAAAATTAAAAATAAACAAGAAACAGTCCTTGATCTTAGATATTTCAAAGTCTAGCAAGAGAAAAATAAAGGTAAAAATTACTCTAAAGTGAGTCAAATACAACAATGTACTACCTATTACAGCAGCTTGGGGGCTTCCCAGGTGGCCCTAGTGATAAAGAACCCACCTGCCAATGCAGGAGACATAAGAGACCAGGGTTTGATCCCTGGGTGGGAAAGATCCCCTGCAGGAGGAAATGGCAACCCACTACAGTATTCTTGCCTGGAGAATCCCATGG
The DNA here is from genome assembly GCF_000754665.1 of Bison bison bison. NCBI lineage: Eukaryota > Metazoa > Chordata > Mammalia > Artiodactyla > Bovidae > Bison > Bison bison. Next base: position 2,267,875 of record NW_011494855.1, on the reverse strand, counting down.
ACAGAGGACTCTGGCTGGCAGTCCATAGCATCACCAAGAGTCTGACTAGTGACTTAGCACACACAGACGCATTAAGGCAGCTTAAATATGATTCAAGGAACATGTATTTTGGGGTAAAGATATATGTTAGAGAAAGCTATAGGGAAAAGGTTTTATAGGTCATCTGTGGAAGTTCAGTCCAGTCTCTCAGTCACGTCCTTTGCAACTCCATGGACTGCAGCACGCCAGGCTTTCCTGTCCTTACCAGATCCCAGATCTTGCTCAAACTCATTGTTGTAGCAACATGTTCCAGGAAACAAACTTACTCAGAAGGACAATGCAGATAGTGAAGTGCAGTTTATTACACCAGCGGGCCCAAGGCAGAGTCTCCTCTTACCCAAGGACCCTGATTGACTTTTGTGAAAACTTTAAAAATCTTAAGTGTACAGCTCAAGCCCACATCCCCAAATTCCTTAAACCTAGCTTGGAAAGTGTTAAAGGGAGACACAATCAGGTTACAGCCATGATTCATAATCAGAAGGGTCAGCTGGTTATACATTGTAGCCTACACCAATGGGTGCCTTAAAGATGACAAAGGTAATTGACCACATAGGGACTATTACAGTCTTCTTTGCGATCCGAAGTCTTGATATGGAATCTGGTGTTTATCAGTCCGGGAGCCCAAGTCAGCTGTAGGTATGTTATCCCCATGGCTACCGGGCACATAGTCCAAAGCTCACTGAAAGTGCAAGACTGAGTTTCCTTGTTTTTCAAGATGGAGTCAGCTTGGCCTGTTCCTTTCCTCCCTCATCATGTTCATCGAGTTGGTGATGCCATCCAATCATCTCATCCTCTGTCGTCCCCTTTTCCTCCTGCCTCTGTGGAAAAGGGAGTATAAAAGGAAAGGGTATTCTAAGCTGAAGGAACAGCATCAGCAAAGAGAATATAAAGGAAATATATTTGGGCTGTTTTCTGGACTGAGAGTAGTCTAATGTAACAAGTGCAGGGTGCAAAGGAGAGATGGGCTGGGGTGTGAGATATTGGGGAGGAAGGAGCAGGACCCTGCTCTGTCCCTGTTTGTTCAGCTGCGGTCTAGGCTGAGGCAAGATATGTGAAGGGGTTTGAATGCCAGGCTATAGGGTTTAGGTGTTATTACCATAGGCAATGGAGTTTCAGAATTATCAGAGACTTTTAAGCAGAATTATCAGAGACTTTTGATCAAATTTATGTTTAAAAAATATTACCCTTTTGGCTTTTAAAGTTTAAATTGAATAAAAGCTGCTAGAAAAGTAAAATGAATTCAGAGACTGCAGGTTTGTGGGGTTTTTTTTTGTTTGTTTTTAATGGAAGTGGTACACACTTGGTCATTATTAAGCATATAGAGTTTTTGCCATGCTTTTTTTCCCTCATAGTCAGTCATGGGCTAAGTCAAGGTCAAAAAAACAAGTCAGAGACATAAACCAAGCCCACAGTTGCTGATTCTCAGTTCAGTACTTATGCAACTAAATAATGTGAAAATGTGCCTGGATGCTGCCTGATAGAGGAAGGTTCCATTTTTATATGTAAAAATTACTTTCATATGCACAAAATAAATTACAAGAGCTGCACCACTTTAATCAATCTGTATTGCTAGAACTAGGCTCTATAGCTATTAAAAAACTTCTACTTCCTGAGACTTCCTCATGCCATGCAGCTTAGTCATGCCTCCTTGAGCACATGGAGGCATGAATAAACTTTAAAGGAGAAAGAGGAATATGCCTTCACTGGTTTTGTAAACACAGCAGCGGATGTGTTTGCCCTGAAGGGAGAGATCTGCCACTTTGTAAGTTAAGCCTGAGTGAATCGCAGGGCTTCCAGACAGATACTCAGGAAATACATCCGCAACATTTTAAAATAAAATCATTACCCTCCTCCCAGAACACAGGATATAGGGCAGCTGGCTATTGGGGAAGAAGGACTAAAAGGTTCAAGCAGAATGGTACGTGCCTTTCATAATCATCTGAGTCTGTGGGAGCAGCTTTATACAAAAACTTATATAAAAAATGAGGCATCAGAATTAAGGTGCCTTACCCAAGGTCAAGTAGTCATTAAGTGGAGGAAATGCCACTGTCTCCCTGGCCTTGTGATGGCATATGTGATAGGCTTTTCTACCTGGCCACTAAACACATAATGAAAGCAAACCCTGGTGATTAGGCATGCGTTCACCCTGTTTCCAGATTATGTGTCCCAGGAAGTCTTTTACTGTACTTTTTTCCTCTTTGCTTCCTTCCTTCCAGAGACAACTGTATTCTGTGCAAACACAAAATAAATTTTCTATTAATTCATCTATCCATTCATTCAGCAAATATCTATTAAGTATCTATGAACTGAGTACTGTGACAAAAGTCCCCAGAAGTTCCTAATTAAAAAACAGAGTGGAAGAGAAAGATACTAAGTATATAACCACCAGAAAATATGGGAAATATTTTTTGTTTGTTTTTTCAAAGAATAAGAGAATCATAGATGGAATGAGATGATTGACACTTATTCTTCCCCTTTAAATAATTGAATGCATACTGCTTAAGGTTTTCTTAAGCCTTTAAGAAACACCAGTGGACATATTGACATATTTGAAGTCACTTTCTAATCTTGCCATAAGTTAAATGAGATATCAACTGTGTGATGAGATTTGGGAGTTTTCACAAAACACTTGCTGGTCTGACACAATTTGCAATTCTCATAATTTGAATCAAGCTATTAAACCACAAAAGCTGCAACATTATTTGAAAAGAGTGAATCCCAGTTAAAATCACATTAATTCACTAGCAGGATTCATTTATTTCGATTAACTTGTTGCTAAATCAGACTCTTCAGACATTGATGCTGAAAAAGGTGACTTCAGTGAGCTTTTGGATTGTCAGTAGATTCCTCTTCAACATTCTTCCTTGTTGTCTTTAAAAGGAATTCTCAAGAGTTAGCTGCAGTAGAAGTATGACAAAGTATCTTTGAAATGAATAGTTTCTAGAAATCATTCCTCTGAAGAGACAGGAAAAAAAAATGTGCTTATCCTTTCCCTCAAACTATACAAAGACAAAAGACCAATAAAATAAACTACCTGAATGTAAAAATCCACTTACCTCTGAAAAACTGGGTAATTAAATGTCATTTAAAATTTATACAAAGAATTTACTCTGGCCAAATATAAAACCTTGAAGTTAAGAATCAGTTATTATTTACCCATGAAAGAGATTTTAGAGCAGCACAAGTCTTTCAAGTTGTTTTCAGTACTTTTTTTCTTCCGACTTTTTCCATTTAGAATGAAGTCAACAAAGAACATTTTATAAGCAAAAAAAGTATCTGCATTCAATGCTATATACTAAATAATAAATTTAGGTTTATGGATTATGTCTCAAATGAATTTGAAAAGATCATTATAATGCTTTAAAAAAAATCCTGAATGTTTCTATTTGTGTGTGTGTGTGCCATCTTCTTCAAAGCCTGCAATGCCTGAAAAACCTCTAAACTTAGAATTGGATAAGAGCAGGATGCTAACACTTTGTTTATAATTAGTCTGTAGTCATTGACATTAAGAGTAGTGTGGTCATGACCTCTTCAAGTTTGGGAGGAGGCTTGTTCTAGGCTTATGCTGAGTGTGTCTCTGACAAGCAGGGGACTGAGGCTCCCCTGAATAATGAAATCCAATGGAGTCCCAAGCCCAGTGACTGGACATTGGATGAGACCAACAGACACAAATCGACTAGCACAATCTGAGATTTAAAAAAATAAATGCCAAGGTCACAATTGCATCCTTACCTTTTCAGTGTTCTAACTTACCAGAGCTCTCTTTGATGCTGCACTTTTGTGGCCCTATTTATGCCTGTCTTGTCTGATGGACCCATTAGCTTAATTACTGACTGTCTCCCTTAACATTTTGCAGACCTTATTACTATTAACTACATTTCGCAAAGCTTGGCTCACAAGTCATCTGCATCAGAATCACTCAAGAAATTATTAAAAATGCAGTTTATTACAGACTTATTGTCTGAAGATACAGCTGAAAAAATCTTTCTTTTAAATAGTACCCAAGGTGTTTTTTATCCCCCAGCTGATGCAGAAGAGCTGTTGATTTACAACATGACAGATTTTCATTCCAGAACTTGGCATCATGCCTTCAGCCATAAAATATGGACCAATACTGTATTGAATTCTCAGCTTATTGATGAGTTTCCCTAATTCCCTAGATAACATGCAGAAATGACAAAACAATGAAGAGCAGAGGGTGTAAAGTGAGGTAAACCCAAGTTCAATCTGCCTCAGTGTCTTCACCCATAGAACAGAAAAATCAATAGTACCTCACATGACCTCTGGGATGTAAACGTCTTAAAAGAGAAGGTCTAAAGTGTTCTTGCCTAGAGAATCCCAGGGACGGGGGAACCTGGTGGGCTGCCCTCTATGGGGTCACACAGAGTCGGACACGACTGAAGTGATTTAGCAGCAGCAGCAAACTATCTATATTACTCTGTGTACTCAGCACTTCAGACAGCACCAACTGATAGTGATTATTCAAAATATATTAATTTTAAGTTTGCTATAGAAAGTAATTTGATGAAATGTTACATAAAATTGTAATGAGACTTGTAAACTGAACTGTTATTATTATTTTAAAATATAATAATATTCAAAATAGGAGAAATTAGTTATAATAGGTGACTTCTGGTTTCCTTAAGGAGAAAAATAGGGGAATAACAAATTTTTTTCAATACCATATATGTCAGTTCAGCAAGGTATAAAGTTGATGCTGACTCAAAGAAGAAACCTGTTATGTATTATAATAGAAAGTATACAACTGGATTGCAACTATTCTTAGAGTTATGAGTGCTTAGAAAGGCATACACAAAGCTAAGAAATTATTCCTTTTATAAACAGCTTAAGTTTAGATTTAAATCTCTATTGAAAAAAAATCAGAATGATACCAAATACCATTTAATCACTTGATACATTTTTTAAAGAAGGAAAAACATATTTATAGCTTTTCCAAATAAGTGAATTTGAGCTATAAAAATAATGATTTTCCTGTACTGCTGCTGCTGCTGCTAAGTTGCTTCAGTCGTGTCTGACTCTGTGCGACCCCATAGACGGCAGCCCACCAGGCTCCCCTGTCCCTGGGATTCTCCAGGCAAGAACACTGGAATGGGCTGCCATTTCCTTCTCCAATGCATGGAAGTGAAAAGTGAAAGCAAAGTCGCTCAGTCGTGTCCGACTCTTCGAGACCCCATGGGCTGCAGCCTACCAAGCTCCTCTGCCCATGGGATTTTCCAGGCAAGAGTATTTTCAAATGGAGAGTAATGATGGTCCTGCAAAAAGAAAAAAGTTACACTCAAAGTTACCATGAATCCCACCTTATCTACTTTCATCTTTTATCATCAGGTCACTTATGTACCCTTAGTAGGTCTCTGTCCAAACATCACCTCATTAGAGAAGTCATTTCCGGCCTCCTTACATAAAACAGTAACTGATCACTCATTTCTTTTATTAGTGCTACTTACTCTTTTCTCCATAGCATTGATCTTCATTTAGCATACTACTCTATAAATTTATTACCTGTCTCGTCATCCAAAGTAATACAAGTAGACACCTGGAGCAGTAGGAAATTTAGATTACAGGCAGATTGCTGGTCCAGGGTCTAGGTATGGTGGTAAAAAAGACAAAATATTGGCCAAGATATGGTTGACACCAAGAGGTCAGAACTAGTCTTGGGTGGGAGTAGACTCACTGATGAGAGAATCCTGTTTCCAACAGAATGCTAACAGGTACTAAGAGCCACATGAAAATAATCTACTTGAATAACATAACCGAAGCCAGCATTTCCTAAAGTGTGCTCTATGAAATGCTTTGGAAAATAAAAACAATGAAAAAATACAAGTAAAAAATCAAATAGGTTAAGGAAATATGATCAATAACTCTTCCTCCTAGCCATACGTCTCTATAAGGTTTTCACTGGGCATTAACATATCAAACACTCCAAGAAATATTGACGCAAAGAAGCCTCCTTGTCTGTATACCCCTTGTTTCTCACACAGTTTCATCACTGACTAATTCATCTTTCCTACACCACATGCATCCACAGCAAGTTTGAAATTAATAATAAAGAGAATTAAGAAGCAATGGAGACACAGACATAGAAAACAGATGTGGACACATGGAGGAAGGAGAGGATGGTTCCAATTGAGAAAATAGCATGGAAACATATACATTACCATATATAAAATAGATAGAGAGTGGGAAGACAGAGGGAACTCAACCCAGTGCTCTGTGACAACCTAGAGGTGTGGGATGGGGTGGGAAATGGGAGGGTTGTTCAGGAGGGAGGGGACATACGTATACATGTGGCTGATTCATGTTATTGTATAGCAGAGGCCAACACAGTATTGTAAAGCAATTATCTTCCAATAAAAAAAAAGAGAGAGAGAAATTAATCAAAAAAAATTAAAAAGGAAATGAGAAAATAACACCTCACTCCAGTATTCTTGCCTGAAAAATCCCTTGGACAGAGGAGCCTAGTGGGCTACAGTCTATACACAGGGTCACAAAGAGTCAGACCCAACTAAACAACTAAGCATACATGCACCTATTCAAACTTAGCCCAAATGTAGGTGAGGTCCCTGCAGTGGTGCTGTTTATTTCACAGAAATGTAAAACATCATTTGAATTCATGCTCAATCTAAAACATTTGAATTAATGCTCAATCTAAAACCTGAAGGGAAACCTGGGAAATCAACTAATATATTTTTTTAGTAAGTGTCTATTCAAAGGGCATTTTGGAAAATATTAAATTTACATGACCTGTATTTGCTAGATCCAGAAACAGAGAAAAAGTAATTTTAGTATTCTAGGAGAGAACTGAGCCTGAGCCAGTAAATCTCTGCCATGTCCCTTCCCAGATTCTTACCATCAACCTTGATGGGTTCTTTGAAGTCAAAGTAAGGGTGGAAATGGTGCCGTGTTGGAAGCAGCAGCAGCAACACAAGCTCCAGATGTTCTGACAGGTGGCCTCTAGGAAGGCTTCAGTATAAGGGCAATTAATATGGATGTGACCTTCATCCTGAAATGAACCAAAAAGGCTTTTTGATATATTCCACGTTTCAGGTCTGAGACTACTTCACAGCAGTCAAGATCAGACAGAACAAGCCTATTAAGGCTCACTGGATTCAAATTTACAAGAGTGTGTTGTGAGAACATTTATCATGAAGAGTCCGAATTATCTTAAGTGTTTTCCCTACACAAATGACAAAACTGTCTCTTAGAAGGCTCTCTCAATCCCCACTCCAGTTCACATCACACACACACACACACCCACACACACACCCCTATAAATCTACAAATACACGTGCACAGATGTACATATCGTACCCTTACAATATGTTGCTGTTGTTCAGCTGCTAAGTTGTGTCCGACTCCTTGCGACCCCATGGACTGCACCATGACAGGCCTCCCTGTCCTACACTATATCCCAGAGTTTGCTCAAACCGTATCCTTTGAGTCAGTGATGCTATCTAACCATGTTATCCTCTATGACTGCCTTCTCTTTTTGCATTCACTCTTTTCCAGCCTCATGGTCTTTGCTACTGAGTTGGCTCTCTGCATCAGTTGGCCAAAGTATTGGAGCTTTAGTGTTAATCCTTCCAATGAATATTCAGGGTTGATTTCCTTTAGAATTGACAGATTTGATCTCCTTGCTGTCCAAAGGATTCTAAGAGTCTTCTCCAGCAATGCAATTCAAAAGCAACAGTTCTTCAGCACTCAGCCTTTATGGTTCAACTCTCACATCCATACATGACTATTAGAAAAATCATAGCTTTGGCTACATGGACCTTTGTCGGAGAAGCAATGTCTCTGCTTTTTAATATACTGTCCAGGTTTGTCACAGCTTTTCTTCTAAGAGGCAAGCATCTTTTAATTGCATGCATGCAATCACCATCTTCAGGGATTTTGTAACCTAAGAAAATAAAAGCTGCCACTGTTTCCACTTTTTCTCCATCTATTTGCCATGAGGGACTTCCCAGGTGGTGCTAGTGGTAAAGAACCTGCCTGCCAATGTAGGAGACCTTGGTTTGATCCCTGGATCAGGAAGATCCCCTGGAGAAGGAAATGGCAACCCACTCTAGTATTCTTGCCTGGAGAATCCAATGGACAGAGGAACCTGGCAGGCTACAGTCCATGGGGTTATAAAGAGTTGGACGCAGATGCCATGATCTTAGTTTTTTGAATGTTATGTCTTAAGCCAGTTTTTTCACTCTCCTCTTCCACCTCATCAAGAGGCTATTTAGCTCCAATTCACTTTCTACCATTAGAGTGGTATCATCTGAATATCTGAGGTTGTTGATATTTCTCCCAGCAATCTTGTTTCCAGCTTATGATTCATCCAGCCTGGCATTTCACATGATGTACTCTGCATATAAGTTAAAAAAGCAGGGTGACAATTTACAGCTTTGATGTACTCATTTCCCAATTTTGAACCAGTCCATTGTTCCATGTCTCATAATGACACAATATAAATTATATATAAATTCCATTTAGTGTTATATAACACATTGTCTTATTCTCCAACTCATGAAGTTCACATTGAATATATTTAATAATTTTTAACTTTAAATATCCTACCTATATTTCAAATTTTAACCTAACTTTTACTCTCTCCAAATATCTTCCCATACCTTACTTCAGAATGAGCTGAGTAGTACTGTCTATGGGTTTTCAAAATATCTGTGTATCTCAGAGTCCTTACTGTATTACATTGAAATATGATTAGCATCTTATGGTCTGAAGATTTCTCAGAGGGCAAGTACCTAGTCTCGTATTCCCAGAACAAAGCACAGTTTGACACATACCATATTCCCAATACTACTAGTAGGATTCATTCTTACCTGAGCCTGTGTACACAGTTAAATGGTAATCTATCCAGACAAGATTGTTTAACACCTAAGACAGAGAAGGCATGTAAAAATATTATAATCAATATACTAACTGTGATTCTGTGTTATGAAGAGAACTTTTTAAAATCCACATTTGACTAGTATTTTCAAACAGTTTGTCATGTGATTAAATGCATTTAAAAAATAAAGGTAGTTCATCATTGTGGGGGGGCAAATCCCTCCCAAATTTCTAATTCATAGTAAATAAACGTGTTAGTCACTCAGTTGTGTTTGACTCTTTGTGACCCCATAGACTGTAGCCTGCAGGCTCCTCTGTCCAGGGAATTCTCCAACCAAGAATACTGGAGTGGGTTACCATTTTCTTCTCCAGGGGATCTTCCCAACCCAGAAATTAAACCCTGGTCTCCTGCATTGTAGGCAAATTCTTTACCATCTGAGCCACCAGGGAATTCATGATAAGAGGAGACACATTTTTTTTTTAATCTAATGACTTAATTGTAGTTTGAATTAAGTAGTCATTTAATAAAATATTAAGGACAATATGATGGAAATAATTTTCTCATATTATTTTTTATAGTATTGAATGCAATAGCTCAATCAAGAGCATTTCCTATCACCAAAAAAATATCATATTTACAAATGGTTTATAGTTGGTTTACAGCCAGCTTTTAAAATTACGTATTTCTCTTATCTTGAAACACATACTCTCTATGGTTTTTCTCAGATGAAATAATCAACTATAAAAAAGGGCACTCCTTTTGAGAGGTGAGATCATAGAATCATGGCAGCTGTCATCTGAATCATGAATCTCTTACAAAGTATTGTTATTTTCCATTACTGTCACACTTTAAACACCAATTGACTCTAGCCCCACGGGGACTGATTGAACTGTCACGAGGTTAAAAAAATCTGCAGACATAAAGGAGGCTTTTTTTTTTATTGACACACATTATTTTAGACCCATCTAATATTTTCTGAAAGTATGCTATCTAATACTTCATCTAGAGTTTCTCACAATCATCCTAAGTGTTTACTCTCAGAGAAAACTTCATGTAATGGGCACACTTCACCAACTTAATATCTACTTCTTCAAAATTGTTAATAAATATAACATATAAATTACCTGTACTTCTAATCCACTGTTGTTAAATATCTTGTGGGTGATTCTCTTTTCTAAAATTATTTCAACTATACTTCATATTATTGTTAACTGTATCTCTAAGCACTGCTGCTGCTGCTGTTTAATCACTCAGTCGTGTTCAACTCTTTTCGCGACACCATGGACCTTAGCCCACCAGGCTTCTTTCCATGGGATTCTTCAGGCAAAAATACTGGAGTAGGTTGCCATTTCCCTCTCCTGGGGATCTTCCCGACCCAAGGATCAAACCCGCATCTCCTGCTTGGCCATTCTTTACCACTGAGCCCCCTGGGAAACCCTCTCTAAGTACAAACAGTCTCATTTTTAAGTTCAATGTTCACCACTAGATGTAAGAAAATGATTCATCCTCTATTCTCAGGGAGCAACACCCACTGTGGAAAAAATTTACTCCATAATCACAGTGAAAACTACGGTGCTATCATCAACTACTCAATTATTACACATCACAGAACAAACTGGAGGCCTCCCTTCTCCTTTCCAGGCACCAACAAAACTATTCAAAGCAGCAATTTGTTCACAAGAATAGGAAATTGGTTCTTTCTATAGTCTTTCCAATTTATTGATAACATGGTAATTCTGCAAAAACTAAGCTCATCCCTTATTACTCTCAATGTAAAATGATTTTGAATGATGTCTTTATCTGATTTATAACTTTTCCTCTCAACTACAATGAGCATTTTATGAATTTCTCCTTTTTGAGGAAAAAAATAAAAAAAAAAATAAAAAGATACACTTTAACAAGCATACATCATACATAACCATATATGATGTCCATTTTCTTAAGATGGTAACTATAATGCTAAAAAATAAGCCATTGGAAGACTGTTTTAAAAGGCATCTGTGTCATTTCCTTTTTTTTTTTTTTTCCCCTAAGAACAATGTGCTTAAAAAGGTAAGGCATAAAATCAAAAGACCTAAGTTTCAAACTCTATCCTTTTCATTGGCTATATGACTTTTGGAAAGTCCCAATTCTTAAATTTGGTTTCTTTATAATGTGGATGATGAGAACTGCCTGTTTACTTTTGTATGCCATTATGAAACCCAAATCATATATTATATGAAGGAATTTTATAAAATGTAGACCAGAATGCAAAATTGATGCAGTGTTAGCCTTCTTACTAGAAAATGAATAATGCTGAAGAAAATTGAAAATTAAAGCAATATCATGATTTTTTAAACAAGCATGTGTGAGAGCATAATTTTTCTTTTCCTGAGTGTTAAAAGACAATATTAAAAATTAAATTTGGCATGTTTAAAGTGAAGCATTGTTTAAGAGAGTGTGCTTAGAGTAAAACTATGCTTCTCTTTAACGGAAATAAACATCAAGCAATAAAAAATGAGACAGGCAAATACTTTTCCAACAAATAGAGTCAAATGATTCTTCTTAACAAGACTATTTATACATACAAGTGGTCATCCACTATAAGGGTCAAGAGAGCCAAAGAATAAACTAGAAATTTGAATGTATGCATGCACCAGTCGCATCAGCCTCTTTGTGACCCCACAGACTGTAGCCCTCCACGATCCTCTGTAAATTGAATTTTTCCAGGCAAGAACCCTGGAGTGAGTTGACATTTCTTACTCCAGGGGATCTTCCTGATCTAACGATTGACCTGTGTCTCTTGGATCTCCTGCATTGGAAGGCAGATTCTTTTCCACTTCGCCACCTGAGAAGCCGAGAAATTTGAGTAGCAGCCCTATAAAATGCAATCTGAATCTGTTGTCTTTTTATATCTTTGACCTCAAAGAAGACAGAGAAACAGAACACTCAATTATATAATATATCAATAAACTTTGCTTAAAGAAAATCAGTTTAGTGCCCCAGCTGTGAATTGGAATGAATTACTTCAGAGGGGATTGCTGGGAACTGGGTTTCTGGAAGCTGACAATGATTGAAAGGAAGAACTGACAAGTTTAAAACGTTCAGTTCAGTTCAGCTCAGTCGCTCAGTCGTGTCCAACTCTTTGCGACCCCATGAATCGCTGGACACCAGGACTCCCTGTCCATCACCAACTCCTGGAGTTTACCCAAATTCATGTCCATTGAGTTGGTGATGCCATCCAACCATCTCATCCTCTGTCCTCCCCTTCTCCTCCTGCCCTCAATCTTTCCCAGCAACATGATCTTTTCAAATGAGTCAGCTCTTTGCATCAGGTAGCCAAAGTATTGGAGTTTCAGATTCAACATCAGTCCTTCCAATGAACACCCAGGTCTGTTCTCCTTTAGAATGGACTGGTTGGATCTCCTTGCAGTCCAAGGGACTCTCAAGAGTCTTCTCCAACACCACAGTTCAAAAGCATCAATTCTTCCGTGCTCAGCTTTCTTTATAGTTCAACTCTCACATCCGTACATGACTACTGGAAAAACCATAGCCTTGACTAGACGGACCTTTGTTGACCAAGTAATGTCTCTGCTTTTTAATATGTTCTCTAGGTTGGTCATAACTTTCCTTCCAAGGAGTAAGCATCTTTTAATTTCATGTTTGCAGTCACCATCTGCAGTGATTTTGTAGACCCCCAAAATAAAGTCAGGCACTGTTTCCACTGTTTCCCCATCTATTTGCCATGAAGTGATGGGACCAGATGCCATGATCTTCGTTTTCTGAATGTTGAGCTTTAAGCCAACTTTTTCACTCTCCACTTCCACTTTCATCAAGAGGCTCTTTAGTTCCTCTTCATTTTCTGCCATAAGGGTGGTGTCATCTGCATATCTGAGGTTATTGATATTTCTCCCAGCAATCTTGATTCTAGCTTGTGCTTCCTCCAGCCCAGCACGTCTCATGATATACTCTGCATATAAGTTAAATAAGCAGGGTGAAAATATACAGCCTTGATGTATTCCTTTTCCTATTTGGAACTAGTCTGTTGTTTCGTGTTCAGTTCTAACTATTGCTTCCTGACCTGCATACAGGTTTCTCAAGAGGCAGGTCAGGTGTTCTGGTATTCCCATTTCTTTCTGCATGGCACAGGAGCAGCTGAGAGGAGGTACCCCACATCCAAGGTCAGGAGCAGTGGCTGTGAGGAGATATGCCAAGTCCAAGGTAAGAGAAACCCAAGTAAAATGGTAGGCGCTGAGAGAGGGCATCAGAGGGCAGACAGACTGAAACCACAATCACAGAAAACTAGCCAGTCTGATCACATGGACGATAGCCTTGTCTAACTCAATGAAACTAAGCCATGCCTTATGGGCCCACCCAAGATGGACAGGTCATGATGGAGAGGTCTGACAGAATATGGTCCACTGGAGAAGGGAATGGAAAACCACTTCAGAATTCTTGCCTTGAGAACCCCATGAACACTATGAAAAGGCAAAAAAAATAGGACACTGAAAGATGAACTCCCCAAGTCAGTAGGTGTCCAATATGCTACTGGAGATCAGTGGAGAAATAACTCCAGAAAGAATGAAGGGATGGAGCCAAAGCAAAAACAACACCCAGTTGTCGATGTGACTGGTGATAGAAGCAAGGTCTGATGCTGTAAAGAGCAATATTGCATAGGAACCTGGAATGTTAGGTCCATGAATCAAGGCCAATTAGAACTGGTCAAACAGGAGATGGCAAGAGTGAATGTCAACATTTTAGGAATCAGCTAACTAAAATGGACTGGAATGGGTGAATTTAACTTAGATGACCATTATATCTACTAATGGGGCAGGAATCCCTTAGAAGAAATGGAGTAGCCATTATTGTCAACAAAAGAGTCTGAAATGCAGTACTTGGATGCAATCTCAAAAATGACAGAATGATCTCTATTCATTTCCAAGACAAAGCATTTGATATCAGAGTAATCCAAGTCTGTGCCTTGACCAGTAATGCTGAATAAGCTGAACAGTTCTATAAAGAACTACAAAACCTTCTAGAATTAACACCCCAAAAAGATGTCCTTTTCATTATAGGGGACTTGAATGCAAAAGTAGGAAGTCAAGAGCTACCAGGAGTAATAGGCAAATTTGGCCTTGGAGTACAGAATGAAGCAGGGCAAAGGCTAATAGAGTTTTACCAAGAGAACACACTGATCATAGCAAACACCCTCTTCCAACAACACAAGAGAAGACTCTACACATGGGCATCACCAGATGGCCAACACCAAAACCAGATTGATTATATTCTTAGCAGCCAAAGAAGGAGAAGCTCTATACAGTCAGCAAAAACAAGACCAGGAGCTGACTGTGGCTCAGATCATGAACTCCTTATTGTCAAATACAGACTTAAATTGAATAAAGTGGGGAAAACCACTAGACCATTCAGGTATGACCTAAATCAAATCCTTTATGATTATACAGTGGAAGTGAGAAATAGATTTAAGGGACTAGATCTGATAGACAGAGTGCCTGATGAACTATGGATGGAAGTTCGTGACATTGTACAGGAGACAGGGATCAAGACCATAATCAAGAAGAAGAAATGAAAAAAAGCAAAATGGATGTCTTAGGAGGCCTTACAAACAGCTGTGAAAAGAAGAGAAGCAAAAAAGCATAGGAAAAGAGGAAAGATATACCCTTTTGAATGCAGAGTTCCAAAGAATAGCAAAGAGATATAAGTAAGCCTTCCTCAGTGATTAGTGCAAAAAATAGAGGAAAACAACAGAATGGGAAAAACTAGAGATCTCTTCAAGAAAATTAGAAATACCATTTCATGCCAAGCGGGGCTCAAGAAAGGATAGAAATGGTATGGACCTAACAGAAGCAGAAGATATTAAGAAGAGGTGGAAAGAATACACAGAAGAACTATACAAAAAAGATCTTCATGATCCAGATAATTGTGATGGTGTGATCACTCACTTAGAGCCAGACATCCCAGAATGTGAAGTCAAGTTGGCCTTAGGAAGCATCACTATGAACAAAGTTAGTGGAGGTGATGGAATTCCAGTGGAGCTATTTCAAATCCTAAAAGATGATGCTGTGAAAGTGTTCCAATCAATGTCAGCCAATTTGGAAAACTCAGCTGTGGTCACAGGACTGGCAAATGTCAGTTTTCATTCCAATTCCAAAGAAAGGCAATGCCAAAGAATGCTCGAATTACCACTCAGTTACACTCATCTCACACGCTAGTAAAGTAATGCTGAAAATTCTCCAAGCCAGGCTTCAGCAATACATGAACCGTGAAATTCCAGATGTTCATGCTGGTTTTAGAAAAGGCAGAGGAACCAGAGATTAAATTTCCAACATCCTTGGATCATCAAAAAGTAATAGAGTTCCTGAAAAACATCTATTTCTCCTTTCTTGTCTACACCAATGCCTTTGACTACGTGGACCATTTATGATGGGACAGAGCTTACTGAATATAGTCAGGGCATGTGATAATTCTGTTAATCACTTGTCTATTTCTTTTCCTTCCTCTAATTCACTAGAAGCATAGGTAATAAAAGAACTGAGATCCTTAGTTAACCGTTGCTAAGTCACTTCAGTCGTGTCCGACTCTGTATGACCCCCTAGACCGCAGCCCACCAGGCTCCCCCGTCCCTGGGATCCTCCAGGCAAGAACACTGGAGTGGGTTGCCATTTCCTTCTCCAATGCATGAAAGCGAAAAGTGAAATTGAAGTCACTCAGTCGTGTCCAACTTAGTGACCCCATGGACTGCAGCCTACCAGGCCCCTCCATCCATAGGATTTTCCAGGCAAGAGTACAGGAGTGGGGTGCCATTGCCTTCTCCATTAACTGAGAACTAGTTAAATCCTCACTAGTAAATTTGACCTGAACTTTTGACAAGAGCATGAAGTGATAACTCTCTTACTTCATCTGTAAAATAGGGAAGTCAGATTGTTCCAAGTTTTATGTTAATTAATTTTATTTTCTAATAATCCTTCTCTGAAGTGCTTCTCATCTATAGGCCAAAGCTAATTTTTATTGTTTTTCTGTTGTTTTTTTTTTTTTCAGGATAAGATTTGAGACTTAATGCTTACACTTTTAGTCACCGATGCTGCTTATGTTGCACTCTGTGTCTTTCCTGTGTAGCTCCTCATTGCTACATTTCCCCCCAGTTTGTGTTTGAGAATCCATTTCTCTATCAAGATTATTTGATGCTTTAAGTTTCTGAGAGTTTAACCAGTCTAAATCTTGTACCAAGGTTTGACTTGAGATTTTGGAAAGCTGATATAGTTGTGTTCAATGGTTATCTCCATAAAAATAGCATTATGGATCTTTGATTGTTTTCTGGGACCAGACAACTGCAGGTAAGGGGGAAGGTTAATCTGCCATGGTCTTCTCAAGCAGGAACACCTTGACTCCTGGATCAGGTACTTCTTAAATTTCTGTTTATAATGAAAATATATATCAGGCCCCTGAAGAAATGAGTTCTATCATGATCTTAGTAGTAGTTCTGGCTCTGAGAGAAGACATGATAACTGTAAGGAATAGATTCTCACCCGTGCACCATCCTATTCATTCATCAATTAATCAAGCAGGAAAATGTATGAGAGGACTTTGTCCCTTTAGCATATTCTAGGCCTGTGCAGTATGCAAACAGATGAACTAATCAACCACATTTAAATATTTATATAAGTATTCTGATATACAGTGTTTCTGTTAACCATTTATATTGTTCAGCATTACCTAACCTAAACTAATTAGAAGTAAAGTCATAGGTTTGATGTCATATTCACATGAGCACAGGTATTACATAAGTTAACAGAAATTAAACACTTACTACTTACCAGACAATAGCCTGTACATTGTACATGTATTACCTTACTTATTCCTCCATAAGATTTTCATATAGATATTATTATAATCCAATTATCTAGATTAAAAAGTGAAGACATATAGCTTAATTAACTTGCTCAATGCTGCCTAACTACTAAAGTGGCAAAAAACCTGACTGTGAATACTCTCATTTGACCTCAAAGTCCATGTTCTTAGCCACTATTCTCAATATACACCATCTGAATTCTAAAAGATTATATTCTATTTTGGAATCAGAATTCCATTCTTGTAGCACTCAGTGCATTCATTTGATGAACATTTATTAAGTGTTAAGTATAGGATGCTCTCTACTTAAAGCTGGAGAGCCAAAGAAAAGTAAATCTGTCTCTGCCTTTGTGGACGTAACAGTAGCAGTGACCAAACCCAGTCAAAGAAGTCCATCTATACTCACACAACTATGTGCGACACAAATCACAAATCCTAGCCTGGGCAGAAATAGGCAAGAAACAGAATACTAAATGCAGGATGAAAATGATGGTGGCACTCATTTCAGGTATGCATAGAGTCATCCTGTATGTCTAGTTAATTAATTAAACACTCATTGAAAATCCTGTATGGGGCCCATTGTAGGTGTTCAGGAAGCTGCACATAAAGGAAAAAGAGAAAAGAAAATTACCTATCCTAACGGAGCTCACATTTGATAAAGTCTCAGTTATATTTACTGCATTGTCTTTGTCGGTAGAAGCATATTATTAATAGTCTGATTGATATACAAATAGAATACACTTGCTATTGATTTTGTAGATTTCCAGGCATATATAAAAAGATAAAAGAATACATGATTTTATAAATAACTATTTCTTCACTCTTCAGATCTATTGATTTTAAAAATATTTAACATTGGATTTTAATGATTGTTATATCTCCTAGCCAGTTTGAATGTCATAATTTTCCTCTAGTAGATAGCAAAACGATACCTATTTTTACTTTTGTTGACCTGTTGATTTGAATCACAACAGTGTTTATATATTGGGACTGCATGCCCATCAAACTCTCTCTTTCTGCCTGGCATTGCATCTCACCTAGCCCCACCCTCATGGCTCTCTTGATCAGTTAATGTCAAGTACAAAATAGGATGCTGCATCTCTACACTATATTCATACCACCTTATACTTTAAATTGCATCTCTTCTCCTGACATTTCTGATATTTTTCCTCAAATGTATTGTTTTTTTGACCTTTTGACAAACAAACAAATTAAACACAAGGAAATAAAGGCACTGCTCACTCTGGCTTAACTGCAGAAGTCCATTTAATTCTACTGCTCTTCCTAAGTAGTTTCCAGGGTCCGCACTGAATGGATATAATTTTGCAGCTACTAATTTTCTAAGGGATTCAAAAGAAATCATGAAAAATATGCTTGTGGCCCAAAACAAGGAGCCCTTTAATGCATTTTGCAATTTATGCAAATCTACACCTACTATAGCTCACCGTTTCGGGAATTACCTTAAACCATTTTCTATTCACCCACCATTAACCTAGCTTGACGAATGTCCACTAGCTTCCCTACAGTTAAGGCACTATAAAATCCCCATTTATCCCACCAGCTAGATTTTACTTCACTCAAAAGATTCCTGCCACCCACAATGGTCGTCAGCCACCATGCAGAGCCTTCACACTTTTGTTTTAGTGAAAACCTTTCAAATAAGTACTCAGAAGTGTTTGCCTCAGAATCCTCCCCCAACCACGTCTCACATGTATCACTGAAAACAAAGCTTAAAGATATTTTCTTTTTATCATTTTTTTTTCTTTTTAAAATACAATTGTTCTTAAAGGGCTGTTCAGTTTGGGAACAGATTGATACAAATCATTCCTGACATGCAAGCATCCCTGAGTGATGCATGTGCTGTTACCTGTTGGCATCTTTCTCTACCTGCTTGAATTTACCTGTCAGTTTTGAGAGAGGCAATAGTTGATTTTCCATGCAAGCTTATCTACAAGCAGAGGTTCAGAATGAAACTATCTGGTAGAGGGATTTGTTTTGAAAGCTTTCACATGATGCCTTGTTCCTACGGAAACCATTTTTGTCTTGTTTGTGCAAGAACAAACCTGCTTCTGTCATATGAAAAAGGATGTGTATGATTTATTTTGCTTTTTGATCCTCAGATTATAATTGTAAACCTGATTTGATTATGTTAAACTGACATTATTTTATATATTTTCTATGTTTATTCTCTAAACAGTGAGAGGGGGTGAATTTGTACTGAAGAGATTAGAGGTAACTTTTGATAATATAAACATTTTAAATGTTTCTTAATATAAATCATTATGAATGTATTAAGGTCAGGAAGGTAAACGTAATAACATTACTGTGCTAAAGTACATTGATACAATATCTTAATAAAGAGGCAATTATTCTAAGATTCACAGAAAAAGATAAATTCTCTTTATAAAATGTTCATAAATTCGTATTTCTCAATGTTCAGGAAAAGATGTTGACATTCACACACTTCAAGTACATTTAGTCAAAAGGTATTGTCTTCTACATATTGTGCAATGTGAGGATCACTTTGTAAATCATTCTTTTGATCCTAAAACTTCAGGAAAAAGATATACCTGTATATCTTTCAGTGATTTTCAATAGAGATGCTAGTTACTCCAGACAGTCCACATGTGTAGAATAAGAGAATCAGCCTCAAGCTGAAAATTTATTTTTCTATAAGAAAATAGAATATATATATATATATATATATATATTTAAATCGTGAATCCAATGTCAATGTATCTTGTGATATAAAAATGAAGTCAGGAATTCTTTGTTTCTGAGATGTATTCCAAAATGCAGAATTTATCTCAGGGGCAACCCTGGATTTAATTTTCTCTTTGATTACAAAATCCTTGGAGTTAGGAATCTGAAAGTCTTATTAATAAAATGATTGTATATTTAGGAATAACTCTCCTTCTTCACTCTCCCGCTTCCTATCAGTGTGTGAGAGATAATTATCTCATTTTTTCCTTATAAGTAACACCTAACAGCTTGAGAGGCAAGGTTCATATTATTCATTCTCAGGACTGCATCTCTTAGACACACGATGAGAAGGAGGTTCATTCACCATTCCTTCATCTGTGCTTCCTCTCTGGTATGACTTTCACTCAACAAAGATACTGTATAATTAAAGCACTATGTTCTCTGAAATGACAGGAGAACCCGACATCAGTAAAGTTCCCATTGTAAATTTGGTTTGTCCATGTTAGTTCAGCCTCAGTTGTTATTTTTTAATCATCACTCCCACCAGGCTTTGTTTGCCTACTGAGATAGTAGCTAAATGAGTTGAGAATGCTTCCAGGTTTACATCAGCAGTGGGTATTTCAGACATTACTCATTAAAAAAAAAAAAATTCATAGGAAACAAATAAGAATTTTTCTCTAACTTTCAGATACCACTATCTAACAATATTTGTTCATGGTTCAAAAGGTGGAGATACAAACTACATCTCAACAGTAGACTAACTTGTAATTTTTGTTTAGGCAACATTCATACTTATTTAAATGTTGCCCTATAATTTCATTTTTTTTGTTTCATTACAGATATGTGTATTATCTGCCTCAAGGAGCTTAAATGACCCCATATTAGCTAAAGTACACAGTATTTGTTCTAACAAAATTTGAAAGCAAAATCAAATCATCATAATCTGTGATGTATTTTATGCATACTATAATTTCCAGTTAAGACAGAGATGGAAAATCCAGATAAATGCACACTGCAAACAAAAATTGCATCAGATTGCCTTCTGCATGGCTAAAGCTGTCATTTGAACCCAAGGAGAATGATGTTTATTGACATATTTAGTAATTTTTCTTCTATTCAAAATTTACAGCCCCCAACACTGCCTTAGGAAAAAAAAAATTTGGCTTTCCTTTGTAATCTTGTAGCTCTATTTCTACCTTGGCAACCCACTACACTTTCAGGCACTTATAGAATAAAAATAATCATAATAAAATCTTGTGTTTAGAATCATCACAAAGATTTTAGACAAAGATAGTACCAAGAATTCTCCTTCGAGAAGGAAATGGCAAACCACTCCTGTATTCTTGCCTGAAGAATCCCATGGATGGAGGAGCCTGGTAGGCTACAGTCCACGGGGTTGCAAAGAGTCGGACACGACTGAGCGACTTCACTTTCACTAAGAATTCTCCAAATAGAAGAGAATTTTAATTGAGCACTTTTGCCTATACTTTTACATTATCAAGATTTGTCATGTTATTTCAAAATAAATATGCTAACTATGACTAGATACCTTTTTTAAAATATGATAACACAAAGACTAAAATTATTTACTTTGCCAGCTGTATCAATTACCTCTAAGCAATTTACTTAATAGCCTTCCATCTAAATTTTGTTTTGTTTGACCTTAATGATTAGAGAATATAATTGTAAAAGAAAATTCTTATTTAACTTACATTAGGTACTTTTTTCTTCCCTTTCCTCAAGAGTGAAATGTACCAAATACATTATTTGCCAATACAGATATTTTGTAAATATTTGCTATCCCTTCAACCATTTGACAAAATAAGGCATGCCTTTCTGGAAAACATTCTAATTTGTGTTTTAAAATAGATTAATCCATCAATAATGGGAATTATTTCTTACAAAGTATTGTTGTGTAGCTATAAACCTGTCACAGCTAGTAACCTATTAATGGGCTTCCCTGGTGGCTCAGATGGTAAAGAATCTGCCTTCAAAGCAGGAGACCTGGGTTTGAACCCTGGGTTGAGATATTAAAAGGAGAAATAAATACCTCCCTCACAATCCTCCAAGCTCACCAAATCCAACTCATTTTCTTAACTCTTGTTTTATGAACTTTGAAATTGTATGGTTTCTCCTAGCTGGCAAATATTGAGATAAAAATGAATATCTTGGATCTATATCAATATATTTTTTAAATTCACCAAAATATTTACATACAAAAATACATACTTCTCTGGAGTATTTGCCTGTAGAACATACACTTACTCAAAATTTTATCAATTTGAAAACATTTGAGGACTGCTTTAAAAGATTTCCATTCTGAGAGACAGTGTGCAGAATGAATGAAAAGTCTTAGATTTTTAACTGGATAGATCTATATTTAAGTTCTAGCTTCATTGTATCAGTGACTTTGTGAAACATTACTTAATCTCACTATGTCTCAGTTGTTAACTTATAAAATGAAGTACACAATAATAGTGCTTAGATTGTGATGAGGATTAAATTTTCTAAAGTTAAAAAAAAATGCCAAGTGCTCAGCATTCAGTTTGACAAATATCACTGCAGATGGTGACTGCAGCCATGAAATTAAAAGACACTTGCTCCTAGAAGAAAAGCTATGACCTACCTAGACAGTATATTATAAAGCAGAGACATTACTTTACCAACAAAGGTCCATCTTATCAAGGCTATGGTTTTTCCGGTAGTCATATATGGATGTGAGAGTTGAACCATAAAGAAAGCTGAGGGCTGAAGAATTGATGCTTTTGAATTATGGTGTTAGAAAAGACTCTTGAGAGTCCCTTGGACTGCAAGGAGATCCAACCAGTCAATCCTAAAGGAAATCAGTCCTGAATATTAATTGGAAGGATTGATGCTGAAGTTGAAACTCAAAAAATTTGGCCACCTGATGTGAAGAACTGACTCATTGGAAAAGACCCTGATGCTGGGAAAGATTGAAGGTGGGAGGAGAAGGGGGTGACAGAGGATGAGATGATTGGATGCCATGACCAACTCTATGGACGTGAGTTTGAGTAGGCTCTGGGAGTTGATGACGGACAGGGAAGCCTGGCGTGCTGCAGTCCATGGGGTTGCAAAGAGTCACATACAATTGAACGACTGAACTGACTGATGACTTCAATAAATGTAAGCAACTGTATATAAAAGAAGGCAAAAGCGATTCAGCATGTGAGAGGGATTCCAGTGGAGGGAGATTCTCTATTGCTGATTACAAAGCCAAGGACTGGGGAGACCAGCTTAAAAAAAAAAAAAAAAAGACCCTTTCAAAAATAAACCTAACCCTAAAAGAACAATACTGACATGCCACCATTAAAGAAAATTAAAGGAAAGGAAATTCCGACTATGTGTGGAGGTTTAGAAGATAATTCCAAATAATGAGATCCAAGTTGTTTTTAAAAATGAATTAATCTTTAAAATTCAAATGTATTGGATTTTTAAGATGAAAAGGGTCATAAATAAGTCCATGTTTTGATGTATTTGAGAAAGTTAGTCTTTTTATTCTAAAAGAATATTTAAAATCTTTTGTTTACAGAGTTATGGATTTCAATGGTGTTGTCTCAGTACCTGCTTCCAGGAATCAGGGAACAGAAGTTAATAATGGGGTGGTTCATATGCAGGAGGGCTGTGGAAACCAAATGTTAGGAAGAATCATAGAAAGAAATATGTGGTGGAAATCTTCTAAACCACTTATTAAAAGATATTACATGCAAGATAATAATTCAAAAAGAGAAGCACTGGGTAGGATATAGTTGGAAGAATGACTTCAGCAACAAACTGATCGGACAAATTACTGTTTATTATTATTTAAAAGCATTGCAATTCTAGGCAGGGTATTAAACCTGTGAAATTGCTTACTTATGCATAAAATGATAAATACTTCTAAGAGCTGTTGCAATGAGTATGCACTAAGTCACCTCAGTTGTGTCTGACTTTTTGTGACCCCACAGACTGTAACTCTCCGGGCTCCTCTGTCCATGGGGATTCTCAAGGCAAGGATAATGGAGAGGGTTGCCATGTCCTTCTCTTGACCCAGGGATGGAACTCGAACCTCGCATGTCTCCAGCTTTGGCAGATGGGTTCTTTACCACTGAGCCACCTGGGAAGCCATATAATGAGCGTCTGTTGTTCAATTGCTCAGACGTGTCTGACTTTTTGTGACCCATGGACTGCAGCATGCCAGGCTTCCTTGTCCTTTATCATCTCTTCAAGTTTGCTCAAGCTTATGTCCTTTGAGTCAGTGATGCCACCCAACCATTTTATCCTCTGTCTTTCCCTTATCTTCTTGCCTTCAATCTTGCCCAGCATCAGAGTCTTTTCCAATGAGTCTGCTCTTTGCATAAGGTGGCCAAAGTATTGGAGCTTCCCCTTCAGTATCAGTCCTTCCAATGAATATTCAGGACCTATTTCCTTCAAGATAGACTGATTTGATCTCTTTGCTGTCCAAAGGACTCTCAAGAGTCTTTTCCAATATCACAGTTAAAAAGCGTCAACTGTTCAATACTCAGCCTTTTTAATTGTCCAGCTCTCACATCTGTACATGACTACTGGAAAAAGCATAGCTTTGACTATATGGATCTTTGTTGGCAAAGTGATGTCTCTGCTTTCTAATATGCTGTCTAGGTTTGTCATAGTTTTTCTTTCAAGGAGCAAGCACCTTTTAATTTCATGGCTGAAAAAAAAAAAAAAATTCATGGCTGCAGTCACCATCTGCTGTGATTTTGGAGCCCAATAAAATAGTCTGCCACTGTTTCCATTGTTTCCCTATCTATTTGCTATGAAGTGATAGGACCAGATGCCATGATCTTTGTTTTTTTTAATGTTGAGTTTTAAGCCAGCTTTTTCACTCTCTTCTTTCACTTTCAAAAAGAGGCTCTTCAGTTCCTCTTTGCTTTCTGCCATAAGGGTGCTGTCATCTGCATATTTGAGGTTATTGATATTTCTCCCAGCAATCGTGATTCCAGCTCATATTTCATCGAGCCTGACATTTTGCATGATGTATTATGCATAGAAGTTAAATAAGCAGGGTGACAATATATAGCCTTGATGTATTCTTTTCCCAATTTGGAATCAGTTGTTCCATGTCTGGTTCTAAGTGTTGCTTCCTGACCTGCATACAAATTTCTCAGGAAGCAGGTAATGTGGTCTGGTATTCCCATTTTTTTATGAATTTTCCACAGTTTGTTGTGATCTACACAGTCAAAGGCTTTAGTGTAGTCAATGAAGCAGAAGTAGATGTTTTTCAGAAATTTTCTAGTTTTATCTGCTGCTGCTAAGTCACATCAGTCATGTCTGACTCTATGCGACCCCATAGATGGCAGCCCACCAGGATCCCATCCCTGGGATTCTCCAGGCAAGAATACTAGAGTGGGTTGCCATTTCCTTCACCAGTGCATGAAAGTGAAAAGTTAAAGTGAAGTCGTTCAGTCGTGTCTGACTCTTCGCGACACCATGGACTATAGCCTACCAGGCTCCACCATCCATGGGATTTCCCAGACACGAGTACTGGGGTGGGTTGCCATTGTCTTCTCCGCTAACTTTATTCTGCTGCTGCTGCTGCTGAGTCGCTTCAGTCATGTCCGACTCTGTGCGACCCCATAGACAGCAGCCTACCAGGCTCCTCCGTCCCTGGGATTCTCCAGGCAAGAATACTAGAGTGGGTTGCCATTTCCTTCTCCAATGCTTGAAAGTGAAAAGTGAAAGTGAAGTCCCTCAGTCGTGCCCGACGCTTAGCGATCCCATGGACTGCAGGCTCCTCCTCCTTTATCTAAGAGCCAACAAATGTTGGCAATTTGGTCTCCAGTTCCTCTGTCTTTTTATTTTTATTTATTTATTTTTGACTTTGAAGCCTGCTCTCTCTCTCTTTTTTTTAAATTTTATTTTATTTTTAAACTTTACAAATTGTATTAGTTTTGCCAAATATCAAAATGAATCTGCCACAGGTATACATGTGTTCCCCATCCTGAACCCTCCTCCGTCCTCCCTCCCCATACCATCCCTCTGGGTCGTCCCAGTGCACCAGCCCCAAGCATCCAGTATCATGCATCGAACCTGGACTGGCGACTCATTTCATACACGATATTATACATGTTTCAATGCCATTCTCCCAAATCTTCCCAACCTCTCCCTCTGCAACAGAGTCCATAAGACTGTTCTATACATCAGTGTCTCTTTTGCTGTCTCGTACACAGGGTTATTGTTAGCATCTTTCTAAATTCCATATATATGCATTAGTATACTGTATTGGTGTTTTTCTTTCTGGCTTACTTCACTCTGTATAATAGGCTCCAGTTTCATCCACCTGATTCAAATGTATTTGAACTGATTCAAATGTATTCTTTTTAATGGCTGAGTAATACTCCATTGTGGATATGTACCACAGCTTTCTTATCCATTCATCTGTGGCCCTCTGTCTTTTTAAAGTCCAGCTTGTTTTTGGCCTCAGGCTTAACAATCTAGAGGGAATACAGCCCCGCCCATCAAAAGAAAATCAGATTAAAGACTTACTGACCATATTAGTTCAGTTCAGTTCAGTTCAGTCTCTCAGTCGTGTCCAGCTCTTTGCAACCCCATGAATCGCAGGACGCCAGGCTTCCCTGTCCATCACCAACTCCCAGGTTCACCCAAACTTGTGTGCATCGAGTCAGTGATGCCATCCAGCCATCTCATCCTCTGTCATACCCATCTCCTGCTGCCTCCAATCCCTCCCAGCATCAGAGTATTTTCCAATGAGTCAATTCTTCCCATGAGGTGGCCAAAGTATTGGAGTTTCAGCTTTGGCATCAGTCCTTCCAATGAACACCCAGGACTGGTCTCCTTTAGAATGGACTAGTTGATTCTCCCTGCAGTCCAAGAGACTCTCAGGAGTCTTCTCCAACACCACAGTTCAAAGGCATCAATTCTTTGGCTCTCAGCTTTATTCATAGCCCAACTCTCACATTAATATATGACCACTGGAAAAACCATAGCCTACTAGACGGACTTTTGCTGGCAAAGTAGTATTTCTGCTTTTGAATATGCTATCTAGGTTGGTCGTAACTTTCCTTCCAAGGAGTAAGCGTCTTCTAATTTCATGCCTGCAATCACCATCTGCAGTGATTTTAGAGCCCAAAAAAATAAAGTCTGACACTGTTTCCACTGTTTCCCCATCTATTTGCCATGAAGTGATGGGACCAGATGCCATGATCTTAGTTTTCTGAATGTTGACTTTAAGCCAACTTTTTCACTCTCCTCTTTCACTCTCATCAAGAGGCTTTTTAGTTCCTCTTCACTTTCTGCCATAAGGGTGGTGTTATCTCCATATCTGAGGTTATTGATATTTCTCCCGGCAATCTTGATTCCAGCTTGTGCTTCCTCCAGCCCAGCATTTTTCATGATGTACTCTGCATATAAGTTAAATAAGCAGGGTGACAGTATACAGCCTTGACGTACTCCTTTTGCTATTTGGAACCAGTCTGTTGTTCCATGTCCAGTTCTCACTGTTGCTTCCTGACCTGTATATAGGTTTCTCAAGAGGCAAGTCTGGTGGTCTGGTATTCCCATCTCTTTCAGAATTTTCCACAGTTTACTGTGATCCACACAGTCAAAGGCTTTGGCATAGTCAATAAAGCAGAAATAGATGTTTTTCTGGAACTCTCTTGCTTTTTCCATGATCCAGTAGATGTTGGCGATTTGATCTCTGGTTCCTCTGCCTTTTCTAAAACCACCTTGAACATCTGGAAGTTCATGGTTCATGTACTGCTGAAGCCTGGCTTGGAGAATTTTGAGCATTACTTTACTAGCCTGTGAGATGAGTGCAATTGTGTGGTAGTTTCTGCATTCTTTGGCATTGCCTTTCTTTGGGATTG
>NW_011494855.1:2240187-2240462 GCF_000754665.1 Bison bison bison | reverse complement strand
CATCTTTGCATAAAATGTTCTCTTGGTATCTCTAATTTTCTTGAAGAGATCTCTAGTCTTTCCCATTCTGTTGTTTTCCTCTATTTCTTTGCATTGATCGCTGAGAAAGTCTTTCTTATCTCTCCTTGCTATTCTCAACATCAAATGGGAATATCTTTTTTTTTTCTCCTTTGCTTTTTCATTCCCTTCTTTTCACAGCTATTTGTAAGGCCTCCCCAGACAGCATTGTGGTTTCTTGCATTTCTTTTCCACAGGGATGGTTTTGATCCCTGTCT
>NW_011494855.1:2236546-2239798 GCF_000754665.1 Bison bison bison | reverse complement strand
GATCAGAGTCAGCTCCTGGTCTTGTTTTTGCTTTTGTATAGAGCTTCTCCATTTTTGGCTGCAAAGAATATAATCAATCTGATTTTGGTGTTGACCATCTGGTGATGTCCATGTGTAGAGTCTTTTCTTGTGGTGTTGAAGAGGGTGTTTGCTATGACCAGTGCATTCTCTTGGCAAAACTCTATTACCCTTTGCCTGGTATTAGTTTATTGATTCCTAAAATGTTGATCTTTACTCTTTCCATCTTCTGTTGACCACTTCCAATTTCCCTTGATTCATGGACCTAACTTTCAGGTTCCTAATGAGAATACTAAGTAACATATGTGAAAATTTCACTATAGTGTGTGTACCATCCAAACATAAATCCTGTACTTTTAAAGACAGCCCCAGGAGCATGTACAGCTGATGTGAATATAGTAAGATAATAATTTAAGTGTTACTTCGAAGTATAAAGAGAGCACAAAAATTAAATTTAAATTATCAGAACCATAGCTAAGAATAATAACAGTATATAAAACATTTATCCCTTTCATATTCAGACTAAATTGTCTAAGTGAAAGTACTTTCCCTCTTATATGAGTGAATATCAATACAATATATTTTAAAAGATACTGTGCTTTTGTTATTGGAAAGACAGACAGGAGGCAGCATGCTATAATAAAGATTCTGCTGTCATTTTGGAGAACATAAACATTCTAAAATCTCACTCTTTGTGTCAGTGGAAAGTGATAGTCCCTCAGTCATGTCCGTCTTTTTGTGACCACATGAACTATAGCCTACCAGGCTCCTCTGTTCATGGGGTTCTCCAGACAAAAATACTGGACTGGGTAACCATTTCTTTCTAGGGGATCTTATCAACCCAGGGATCAAACCTGGGTCTCCTGCATTGCAGGCAGATTCTTTACTGTCTGAGTCACCAGGAAAGCCCTAAGATCAATAGAAGGGCTGTTGCAAATTCTCATGTGCCATGATGTTTCTATAGCATTTGACATCATTAACAATTTCCATAAATTATCTTTTCACATTTTAATCCCTCTCTGAATTGCCCCTACAAAAACTGTAATCCTTTATCATACCAACTGCCTATCTTCTTTCTTTCTTTATCTAGCATAAGGAACAGTGACGGGGGGAAAAAAGCCAACTGAATGGATTATCACTGCTGTAGGACTGTAGTTCCCAACTTCACTTGGGACCTTGACTATGACTATTTATCCAGGGATGCACCTCTGTTTGGCTTCCTCTTTAATTCCTGCTGAAGTCATTCCAAACTCCTCCTGGTCTCATTAAGACACTCATATCTCACTTTCACTTTTAGCAAATGCCTCTAACTTTTACTTCAGAAGAAAAGGTGACTTTTCTGTCATATAAGAGGACAATAATCTCATCAACTTTCTTACTCTGCCACCCACAAACATACACACACACACACACACATCAAAAATCACACTAGTTTATTTTTTCTGTTTCAGTAAAGTGAGGTGAAGTCGCTCAGTCGTGTCCAACTCTTTGTGACTCCATGAATGGTAGCCTACCAGGCTCCGCTGTCCATGGGATTTTCCGGGCAAGAATACTGGAGTGGGCTACAATTTCCTTCTCCAGGGGATCTTCTCAACCCAGGGATTGAACCCGGGTCTCCTGCATTGCAGAGAGATGCTTTACCATCTGAGCCACCAGGGAAATCCATTTCAGTAAAAGAGGGCTTAATTCTTTACTCTGGATGTACCTCTTCAGAGACCTGACTTCCTATTTCCTTACGTTCTTCCCCTCTACTGATTCTTCAAGACATAAACACTTTTAAGTTATCTTTGATCTTAAAATTAACAATAATTTAAAAAGCAGCAAAAAGCCATTACCTAATTAATAGTGAAGCGAGATGACTAAAGTGTCTATAGTCTTTGTTACCCTTTTTATTACCACTCATTTAGTTTTAAATTCACAGCAATCTGGATTTTTTTTTCCTACCCATCACTGAAACTGCTGTGGCAGGGGTTAAAGGTGACATGCTAATTATAAATTACAATTGAAACTTTTAGCTTTTTATCATATTTGATTCCTTTGACGTATTGACATTGTTAACTGTTTTCTTTCTTAGTTTTTAAAGTATAATTGATCACAATGCTATGTTAGTTTCTGTTATACAATACACTGATTTGATATTTCTGTATATTTTGAAATGATCACTACTATAAATCAAGTTATGTCACCCTACAAAGAAACTACATAGTTGTTGCCTACATTCCCAACACTGTACTTTTTATATTCATAGCTCATTTATTTTGCAACTGAAAGTTTGTAGCTCTTATCTCCTTTACCTATTTCTTTCTTTTTTCAACTCTGTCCCATCTGGAAACCACCTGTTTGTTCTCTGTGTGTATAACTGTTTCCTCTTATTTCTCCGATTAACCTTTATTCTGTAATAGAGTATTTAAAAACCTTTTATGATAGAGATTTGCAATTTTCTGGTTCTCTCTACTTATCACCTCATTCACAGTTTTGTGTATAGTAGCTTTATTGTTTCTGGTAGAAGAGCTCTTTTCAACATTTCTGTAATACAGGTCTAGTGTTGATTAACTCTCAGCTTTGGTTTTCTTGTCCTTACAACCTTTGCCTCACTTCATTACTGAACTCTAAATTTCCTATATAGTGTTATATTCCTCCACTTAACTATTGAAAATCGGTGTCCTGCAGGATTTCATTCATGGTCCTCTTCTTAAAGTCTGTGACTTTAAAGAAACCTAGATTTTGATGACATTAAAACCTTTATTGTTGAATCAAGTGATTCTCTTCAATGCCATTTTCTGAACATTTCCATTTAATTATCCCACAGTCACACTAAACAAGTAAGGAAAAGAGAGATGGGGGAGGTATCATAAGTGAGTGATGACTAAACTGAATTAGTGTAGTCTCCTAGCAATTTCTCACAGGCTTTTCATATGCATATCCATAGTCGTGGAGTTCTCTTGGCACCAGTGACTCCATATGAGGCTCACATATTTATAAGTATCCAAACCTCATTATAAATTTAGTGACCTTGATTATATTTTTTGTATCACAGATACTCTCAGTCCTGTCCCATGTCAGTATACTGAACCTGGAGCCCCTTCAGATCAGATCAGTTGCTCAGTCATGTCCGACTCTTTGCGACCCCATGAATCACAGCACAAAAGGCCTCCCTGTCCATCACCAACTCCTGGAGTTCACCCAGACTAATGTCCATCGAGTCAGTGATGCCATCCAGCCATCTCATCCTCT
>NW_011494855.1:2230325-2235086 GCF_000754665.1 Bison bison bison | reverse complement strand
GAAAACTGACCTTTTCCAGTCCTGTGGCCACTGCTGAGTTTTCCAAATTTGCTGGCATATTGAGTGCAGCACTTTCACAGCATCATCTTTCAGGATTTGGAATAGTTCAACTGGAATTCCATCACCTCCACTAGCTTTGTTCATAGTGATGCTTTCTAAGGCCCACTTGACTTCACATTCCAGGATGTCTGGTCTAGGTCAGTGATCACACCATTGTGATTATCTGGGTCTTGAAGATCTTTTTTGTACAGTTCTTCTGTGTATTCTTGCCATCTCTTCTTAATATCTTCTGCTTCTGTTAGGTCCATATCATTTCTGTCCTTTATTGAGCTCATCTTTGCATGAAATGTTCCTTTGGTATCTCTGATTTTCTTGAAGAGATCCCTAGTCTTTCCCATTCTGTTGTTTTCCTCTATTTCTTTGCATTGATCGCTGAAGAAGGCTTTCTTATCTCTTCTTACTATTCTTTGGAACCCTGCATTCAGATGTTTATATCTTTCCTTTTCTCCTTTTCTTTTCATTTCTCTTCTTTTCACAGCTATTTGTAAGGCCTCCCCAGACAGCCATTTTGCTTTTTTGCATTTCTTTTCTATGGGAATGGTCTTGATCCCTGTCTCCTGTACAATGTCATGAACCTCATTCCATAGTTCATCAGGCACTCTATCTATCAGATCTAGGCTCTGAAATCTATTTCTCACTTCCACTGTATAATCATAAGGGATTCGATTTAGGTCATACCTGAATGGTCTAGTGGTTTTCCCCACTTTCTTCAATTTAAGTCTGAATTTGGCAATAAGGACTTCATGATCTGAGCCACAGTCAGCTCCTGGTCTTGTTTTTGCTGACTGTATAGAGCTTCTCCATCTTTGGCTGCAAAGAATATAATCAATCTGATTTCAGTGTTGACCATCTGGTGATGTCCATGTATAGAGTCTTCTCTTGTGTTGTTGGAAGACGGTGTTTGTTATGACCAGTGCATTTTCTTGCACTTGGAGCCCCTTGGGACTATCCAATTACCCTATTTACCCTTTGTCCCTTTAGTCTTATCCCAAGGCCCAACCATTTCCTCAATAAAGTATATGTGCATGCTCAGTCACTCAGTCATGTCTGACTCTGGGACCCTATGAACTGCAGCCTGCCAGGCTCCTCTGCCCACAGGATTCTCCTCTCCAGGGAAGAATACTGGAGTGGATTGCCATGCCCTCCTCCAGGGATCCTTTCTGACCTGGGTATCAAGCCCATGTCTCCCACGTCTCCTGCATTGGCAGGTGGATTCTCTACCACCGAGCCAAGTGGGAAGCCCCAGTAAAGGATATAAGGAGGCAAACATATAATACTACATATGTGTGCTAATACATAGTCTTCCATTGCCCAGAAAGCTTTCCAGACAATGCATTATCCTCCCATATAAATATGGTCTTAAATGTCTTCATGCTTATCTGTAACTTTAAGATATTAAGTATAGTCTTTACAAAGCATACAAATTGTTTTTGTTTATTTTTGCCTAAATTTCTAGCAAAATCTCTTGCTATTTTCTGAAACTCAGTAGGGAGATGGATATAATTCAGTTATTCTTCATTATATCTCCATCACATGAAATATTGATGGGCCATGCCTCATACCCAATAAATATTCTTAAATAAAGAAATTTCTTATTCTTAAATAAGAAGTTACTAAGATGTTTAAGATGTCTAATTACTAAGATGTCTGGAACAAATATGTTTGTAAAGATCGGCTTCCATATTCCTTTTTAGGAAACAATTATAAAACAAAATAAATTAAAAGCTAAGTTACAACCTCCAGAATAGGGCCATCTTTTGGTTCTGGTCTGGGTGAATTAATAGACACCTAACTTATCTTCTCTCATAAGCAGCTAAACTCAGTACAAAATATATGAAACTATTTTGTTCAGGAAATTAACAAAAAACAGGGCACAGTTGCTATCTCATAAACTTTGAAAGAAGGAAACACATTAGTTTAGCCTCACAAGTGTAATAACTTTCTGCCTGGCAGCCCTTTCCAACCTATACATAGAGAAATGGAGCTCAAGGTTATAGATCTTGCTATTTAGAAAAAACAACATTTAGATCTCAGTGATATGGAGGTGGCAATGTTTTTTCAGGTCAGGGAACTAAAAAAAAAGAGAGAGATGTAGAAAAGGAGACCCAGAAATATGTATAGCTTCAATTAACTGAACTTTCAGTTCAGTTCAGTTCAGTACCTCAATAGTGTTCGACTCTTTGTGACCCCATGAACTACAACACGCCAGGCTTCCCAGTCCATCACCAACTCCTGAAGCTTACTCAAACTCATGTCCATCAAGTCAGTGATGCCATCCCACCATCTCATCCTCTGTTGTCCCGTTCTCCTCCCACTGTCAATCTTTCCCAGCATCAGGGTCTTTTCCAATGAGTCAGTTCTTCGCATCACGTGGCCAAAGTATTGGAGTTTCAGCTTCAGCATCAGTCCTTTTAATGAATATTCAGGGTTGATTTCCCTTAGGATTGACTGGTTGGATCTCCTTGCAGTCCAAGGGACTCTCAAGAGTCTTATCCAACACCACAGTTCAAAAGCATCAATTCTTCAACACTCAGCTTTATTTATGATCTAACTCTCACAGCCATACATGACTAATGGAAAAGCTATAGCATTGACTAGATGGACCTTTGTTGGCAAAGTAATGTCCCTGTTTTTTAATATGCTGTCTAGGTTGGTCTGCACTTTCACTTTTAACTTTCATACATTGGAGAACGAAATGGCAACCCACTCTGGTGTTCTTGCCTGGAGAATCCCAGGGACGGGGGAGCCTGGTAGGCGGCCATCTATGGGGTCGCACAAAGTCAGACACGACTGAAGTGACTTAGCAGCAGTAGCAGCAGGTTGGTCATCACTTCTTCCAAGGAGGAAGTGTATTTTAATTTCATTGTTACAGTCACCACCTGCTTTGATTTTGGAACTTTAGAAAATAAAGTCTGCCACTGTTTCTTCTGTTTCCCCATCTATTTGCCATGAAGTGATGGGACCTGATGCCATGATCTTAGTTTTTTGAATTTTGAGTTTAACTTTTTCACTCTTCTCTTTCACTTCCATTGAGAGGCTCTTCAGTTCCTCTTCACTTTCTGCCATGTCATCTGGATATCTGAGATTATTGATATTTCTTCCGGCAATCTTGATTCCAGCTTGTCCTTCATCAAGCCCAACATTTCTCATGATGTACTCTGCATATAAGTTAAATAAACAGGGTAACAATATATAACCTTCTTGTACTCTTTTCCCGATTTGGGACCAGTCTGTTGTTCCATGTCTGGTTCTAAATGTTGTTTCTTGACCTCCATACAGATATCTTAGGAAGAAGGTAAAGTGGTCTAGTATTCCCATCTCTTTAAGAATTTTCCAGTTTATTGTGACCTACACAGTCAAAGGTTTTAGAGCAATCAATAAAGCAGAAGTAGATGTCTTTCTGGAATTCTCTTGCTTTTTCTATGATCCAACAGATGTTGGCAATTTGGTCTGTGGTTCCTCTGCCTTTTTGAACATCTGGAATTTCAAGGTTCATGTACTGTTGAAGCTTGGCTTGGAGAATTTTGAGCATTACTTTGCTAGCATTTGAGATGAGTGCAATTATGCAGTAATTTGAACATTCTTTGGCATTGCGTTTCTTTGGGATTGAAATGAAACTGACCTTTTCCAGTCCTGTGGCCACTGCTGAGTTTTCCAAATTGGCTGACATATTAATGGAGCGCTTTCACAGCATCATCTTTTAGAATTTGAGATAGCTCAACTGGAATTCCATCACCTCCACTAGCTTTGTTTGTAGTGATGCCTCCTAAGGCCAACTTGACTTCACATTCTGGGATGTCTGGCTCTAAGTGAATGATCACACCATTGTAATTATCTGGATTATGAAGATCTTTTTTGTATAGTTCTTCTGTGTATTCTTGCCACCTCTTAATATCTTCTGCTTCTCTTAGGTCCATAACATTTCTGTCCTTTATTGTACACATCTTTGAATGAAATATTCCTTTGGTATCTCTCATTTTGTTGAAGAGATCTCTAGTCTTTCCTGTTGTATTATTTTTCTCTATTTCTTTGCAATGATCACTGAGGAAGACTTTCTTATCTCTCCTTGCTGTTCTTTGGAACTTTGCATCCAAATGAGTATATCTTTCATTTTTTTCCTTTGCCTTGAGCTTCTCTTCTTTTCTCAGCTACTTTCAAGCCCTCATCAGACAACCATTTTGCCTTTTTGAATTTCTTTTTCTTGGGGATGGCCTTGAACACTGCTTCCTGTACAATGTCACGAACCTCTCTCCACAGATCTTCAGGTACTCTATGAGATATAATCCCTTGAATCTATTTCTCACTTCCACTGTATAATTGTAAGGAATTTGGTCTAGGTGATACCAGAATGGTCTAGTGGTTTTCCCTACTTTCTTCAATTTCAGTCTGAATTTGGCAATAAGGAGTTCATGATCTGAGCCACAGTCAGCTCCTGAGAGCTTCTTCATCTTTGGCTACAAAGAATATAATCAATCTATTTTCGGTATTGACCATCTTCTGATGTCCTTGTGTAGACGTACATCTAAATTTATGACTAAATTGAGTCATAAATCTAAATATCCACATATCTGAATGAAACAACTGGATCAACACAAAGAACAGCACACATAAGTATATCATAGTCAATTACTAAAACCAAATTTAAAAAGAAAATTTTAAAAAGAGATGGAGAATAAAAAAGAAACAATTAATATTAAAGAG
>NW_011494855.1:2205000-2230225 GCF_000754665.1 Bison bison bison | reverse complement strand
TAATAAGAATGTCCATTAACTTTTGATTAAAAACTATACAAATCTTAAAATAATGGAATGAGTCCTTCACATAAGTAATGAAAGAATAATAACAATATCCCTCTGTTGTTGTTGTTTAGTTGAAAAGTAATATCCAATTCTTTTGCAATCCCATTGATAGTAGCCCACCAGGTTTCTCTGTCCATTGGATTTCCCAGGCAAGAATACTAGAGTGGGTTGCCATTTCCTTCTCCAGGGGATCTTCCTGACTCAGTGATGGAACCCACATCTCTTGTACTGGCAAGTGGATTCTTTACCACTAAGCCAATAGGGAAGCTGCAAAATTCCTTATCCGATAACAATACTTTTCATGTATAAAGGCAAAATAAAGACATTTTCAGATTTAAAAAAAAAAATTGAGAGAATTTATCACTATCAAAACAGCACAAGAAAAGTATAACAAAGTTCCTTAGGGACATGTTACCAGATAGATGACTATACAACTCAGACATACACAAAAGTAATCTTTGTTTCAGAAATAATAAATATACATGGAGGTGGAACCAAGATGGCACTGTACTCATCTCCTCCCATAGAGCACAAAATTACAACTACGTAGAGACCAAGTGTCTATGAGAATGACTTGAAAACTAGCAGACAAGGTGTTATACAACTAAAGATTTAAAGAAGGAGCCATAATGAAAACAGTAGGAGGGGTGAAGACACAGTCTACTCAGGACACATACTCCCAAGTCTGCACCCCACAAATGTTAGGAATATCACAACAGTAGTGGCCCTCCCCAGGGAGCAAGGAGTCTGAGCTCCGCATCAGGCTTCCCAGCCTTCAGGCCCTGTTCCAGGAAGTTGGGCCCCCAGAATGTCTAGCTTTGAAAACAAGTTGAGCTTAAGTTCAGGAGAACAAGAGGGTTATAGGAAATAGAGCCTCTGCTATAAAACATGCATGCAAAATCTTACACACTCTAACTCCAGTTCAGAGGCAGTTATATCATAAATAAGTCATGGGGATGTAATATACAGCATACGGAATATATGGTCAATAATATTGTAATATCTTTGCATGGGGACAAATGGTAACAAGACTTATTATGGTGATTTCTGTAATGTATTTAAATGCTGAATCACTATGTTGTACACCTGAAATTAACATGATACTCTGTATCAAATATAGTTCAAT
Source organism: Bison bison bison (assembly GCF_000754665.1). Lineage (NCBI taxonomy): Eukaryota > Metazoa > Chordata > Mammalia > Artiodactyla > Bovidae > Bison > Bison bison. The sequence continues at coordinate 2,229,051 of NW_011494855.1, read as the reverse complement.
AAAAATAATAATAAAATTAATTAGATTTCTTAATGATTTAAAAAATTGATGTTATATAAAGAAGATGTAGTAGGCATACTTTTCTTTATTCACTGAAAACAAGTAAAATTTTGGACAAAATTTATAAAACAAACATAAGATGTCTCTGAAAGTTAAAGAGAAGGTAAATAGGCTATGATCTTGAGACCCAAGGAATGACATAATGGTGATTTTCTTGGGTTTTCCTTTTGCTTCAAAGATTTTAGAGCAGGAGTAGGCTTTCTTTTCAATTGTTTATATAGAAGTTATTAAAAATTTTCATTTACTAACTATCAAAGACAACCTTCCAAGGTAGAAACAGCAACAAACACAATATTATCTAAACAAAATGGAATAAAACTAGAAATTAATGGTTAAACCATAAAACAAAAGTATTTACCAATTGGAAATGTAAAACTCTTTCTTAAATATCTCTTTTTTCAAAGAGTGAAACCAAACAAAGGTTACGGAGTATCTAGAAAATAATGTGAACAGACATACTACACATGAGCATGAGCATCGATGTAATGAAAGACAAATCTGGCTAGACAAATTCTGAAATTCAGAAAGACAAGTTCTGTCTGAAATATACCTCTTACTTCTGTTTGAGGGATAGCTTAGCAAAGAACTGACAACAGCTGAAATGAGTCCATCTGAAGAGAGGCATCAGCATCTTTCTGTGAAGTCATCATTTCTAACAAATAAGGCAGCTCTCAGGACCCTCTGTATGCTGCCTTTGGCCTTTGGTTTGAATTATTTCTAATGATGTCCATGGATGCAGAATTATCGTGTTCAATTTCTTGCTATTCAGAGGATGATGATGAGGATGGGGTTCCCTAGACCCTTTAATAATCATCTGTAAATACAAATCAGCACAATCCAGGGCTTGTTCTTGGTCTTGAGGTGCTTCTGATTCTGTTCCTGCCTTCCAGAGAAGGCAAACACTGCTCTGTAGTTAAGCTGGCCATAATGAATGCAGAAAATTTATGGTGAGAAACAATGAGAGTTCAGGAGTATTTTGTGCTCTGCTAATTCTTTAGCCATGTATATATATTTTTTCTTTTCTCTTGAACAATACCTTTGTTATATCTGCATGAGAGTTGGTGGATAAAGTAGGGTTTTTTGTTTACAGAGTTTTAGACTAACTGGACCACCCTAGGGTTTGAAAGCAAGAGACACCTAGGGACAACAAACAAATGTTCACCAGTAAGCCAAATGACCCAAGAGTGCACAGTATGGCCACAGTGTCCATAGCCCAGAATCTTCTAGAGTGGCTACTGGGGTATCATTGGCTTAGATCTCAGAAGAAGATAGAGTGCCCATGGTTGTCCATTAATCCAGGATGCAGCAAGACTTTGGAGGTATATGATTCACAACCCAGAGGAGATGGAACCACAGCTGGAAACTTTAATGGGACTAAAACTCTCCCACAAGAAGTTTATCTAAAAGATATGAGGATATATACACCACAAGGGAAAACTCCCAGATGGTGATACTTTTGATAGGTAGAAAATACGAGGCAAAGTTCTTTGAGGAGATGCTAAAACATATATGAAATTATTTCTGAAAGCTGGAAAACTGATAAAATTACAAACACTAGTGAGTCTAGCTGAAATTCTCTTAGTAGCAATACAAAAGATGAAGTAAACAAAGTGAACGTGTTAGTCACCCAGTTTGTGTCTGACTCTTTGCAAACAACCCATGCATGGACTGTAGGCTCCTCTGTTCATGAAATTCACCAGGCAAGAATACTGGAGTGGATAGCCATTCCCTTCTCCAGTGCATCTTCCCGACCCAGGGATTGAACCCTAGTCTTCTTCATTGCAGGCGATTCTTTACTTTCTGAGCCACCAGGGGAGCCCATGTGAAATATATTTGTTAGCTTTTTGCCTACCATCATGTTCTTCCATTTTGATAAGGATACTCTGAGAGCTTGAGTGCTATATTATTTTCTAATGTGCATAAAAATTGCTATAAACATAGAAGCTTAAATTGAAACTCACTTATAAGCTTCAGGTTCTACAAGTCAAAAGTCCAGGCACAAGCTTGGCTGGGCTCTCCTCTGAGTGTCTCACAAGACTGAAATCAAGGTGTCTGCAAGTTATGTTCTCATCTGGAGTTCTGAGCCTCTTCCAAGCTCTTTCAGTCTGTGGACAGAATTCAGTTCTTTACAGGTATAGGATCAAATCTGTTTCTCTCATCTACTGTCAGGAAAGGACTGCTCTCAGATCTTATAGAGTACTCAGTCTCTTTCCACGTGGTCCCTTCCAACTTCCAAGTGAGCAAAGAGAATTCCCTTATTTAAAATTTTCTTTATACTTCAAATTTCTGATTTCTTCTTCTACCGGTAGATAGGAAAAAATTCCCTGCTTTTTAAAGGCTCACATGGTTAGCTCAGACCCACCCAGATAGTCTCTCTATCTTAATATCAACTGAATAGGCACCTTTATTACATGTTCAAAATCCCTCCAGAGAGGTGCCAAGATTAGTGTTTGGCTGAATAATTGAGAAAAGGTAGTAGTACACAAAAGTTTAGGAATCTTCGGGGCATCTTAGTGTTCTGTTTACCACATGCATGAACAAGCTGGTTATGGTTATTCCTTAGATTCACTGGAATGCGTGGCCAACAATGGCATGTATCATGCCCAGGTTTTACAGCTGAAATAATAACTCAAACTAAAAGGAAAAAAAAGACTTGCTTTTCTCAGAGGATAGCTAGCTCATGAAGTTGTGTTACTCAAAGCCATTTCTGAATTTAATATCCTGACTGACTAGTGGAAGACATTGTTATTGTGGGCCATACAGACTCAAATAAGAAAATTGTTTTGTCGTTTTCTTTGACATTTTAACAGTGACTAGGGCTTCCCTTATGGCTTAGGCAGTAAAGCATCTGCCCGCAATGCGAGAGACCTGGGCTCGATCTCTAGGCTGGGAAGATTCCCCTGGAGAAGGAAATAGCAACACACTGCAGTACTCTTGCCTGGAAAAACCCATGGATGGAGGAGCCTGGTAGGCTACACACCATGGGGTTACAAAGAGTTGGACATGACTGAGCGATTTCACTTTAACAGTGACTAAATGTGCTACCACTTTAGGCATTTAGTACTGGTGCTCAGACTCAGTGAAAGGAAAAGGGACTTTCTTGGTGATTCAGTGGTAAACAATCTGCCTGTCAAGCAGGAGACATGGATTCTATCCTTGGGTTGGAAAGATCCCCTGGAGATGGAAATGGCAACCCTCTCTATTCTTGCCTGGAAATCCCATGGACAAAAGAGCCTGGTGGGCTACAGTCCATGAGGTTGCAAAAGAGTCCAACATGACTTAGTGACTAAACAACAACAACAATGGAGAGGAAAACAAAATCATTTTGCCTTTATCTCACTGAGTGAGATAAACTCTAGTACAAATGTAAACTGTTGGTGGATATACAACCCATATGAAAATGACTTTTTGACAATAGCCTCTGTTGAGAAAACTGCTTGCATTGCATTGAATGTTATCTAAACACGACTAAAAAAGACGAATGGGCTTTGATGAAGGACATAATCTAAGACACCACCACCCAAGTGCTCACTATAGGAGCTTTCTAAAGTATAACCCAAGAACATTAAAGGCAAGCTGTTAAAAACTACTCAGGAGGTCCAACACCTGATTAGTCACTCTGAGTACTAGAGACAGCACATCTACTCCCTGGAATTCTGTAACAACCTTTATATCAAGTCAACAGACATATGGTCAAATTTAAGTGGAAGTCCTTATAGCAAGAAACTTTGAAAACAGCACAGAAAATAACAAAATAAGCTCAGTCCTGGATTCCTCTGTGTTGTGTTTTACCACTGTATCCAGAGCTAACTACAACTCTATTCCAAATTAGCTCTCACCCAGATTATTGCAGATATAGCTTCCTAAATGTCTCCCTGCTTTTTTTTTTTTTCTTTACAATCTATTCTCTCATAAGCAACCAGTGTGATCTTTTAAAATATAAGTCAGATCATCCCACTTATCTGTGCAACCCCCTCTCTGACTTCCCAACTCATTCAGTAAAATGTAAGATTCCTACATAGAGCTCTCACAACCTGGTACCTAATCAAGGGTCAGACCTTATTTCCTGCTGTTCTCCCCTTGCTTATTCTGTTTCAGTCATGTAGATCTTCTAGTTTTAAAGAGAATGTACCAGGTGAGAGCCAGGTTCAGAGATTCATGCTGACTGTTTCTCCCTCCTAGATTTCTCTTAACCTTTATATTCAAAAACCCTCACTTCTTCACTCCTTGAAGCTTTTTTCTTTTCTCTTCTTTTTTTTCCCCTCAAATTCCACCTTTGCCAAAAATATTTCACCCTATTTAAAAATGACACCAGAACTTCTCCCTCAGAAATTTAACCTATTTACTTATTTTATTTTCTCCTTAGCATTTAAGTGGGCTTAGTGGGCTTCCCTGATATTGGTAAAAAATCTGCCCGTAATGCAGGAGACCCCAGTTCAAGTCCTGGGTCTGGAAGATCCGCTGGAGAAGGGATAGGCTACCCGCTCCAGTATTCTTGGGCTTCCCTTGTGGTTCAGCTGGTAAAGAATCTGCCTGCAATGCGGGAGACCTGAGCTGGAGACCTGGGCTCAACCCTTGGGTTGGGAAGATCCCCTAGAGAAGACAAAGGCTATCCACTCCAGTATTCTGGCCTAGAGAATTCCATGAACTGTATAGTCCATAGGGTCGCAAAGAGTCGGACAGGACTGTGGGACTTTCACTTTCACTTTACTTTAGCCTTTAAGAGTATTCATAATATATGTTACTTTCCAATTTGGTGTTCTGTCTCCTTCTTTAAAACATAAACTCTCTGAGGATAGATTTTTGCATATTTTATGCCCTGGTGAATTACCAGTTTCTAGAGCAATGTCTCTTGCCTGGAAAATCCCATGGACGGAGGAGCCTGGTAGGCTGCAGTCCATGGGGTCGCGAAGAGTCGGACATAACTGAGCAACTTCATTTTCACTTTTCACTTTCATGCATTGGAGAAAGAAATGGGAACCCACTCCAGAGTTCTTGCCTTGAGAATCCCAGGGACGGCGGAGCCTGGTGGGCTGCCATCTACGGGGTCACACAGAGTCAGACACGACTGAAGCGACTTAGCAGCAGCAGCAGCAGAGCAATGTCTGACATGCAGTCAGTTTGATAACCATTTGTTGAATGAACTGAGTTAATAAGCAAAAGATAGCATCTCAAATCACAGAGAAATCTAATTGTCTGCCCAATAAGTGATATTGAAACAGCACCATAGCCATTTCAGAAAAATAAAACTGGATCTATAATTTATATCTTTATAAATTGATTATCTTCAAAAGTCAAAGATATAAATTTGAAACAAAAAACACATAATACTAGAAGAAAATTTAGGGATATTATTTTGTATTTCAGAATCAAAAAGCTTTTTAAACTACAACACAACTCCTCCAAGAGATTCAAATAAAAGAGATTTATACAATTATATCTCAAAATCTAAATTCAACCATACGGCAAAGACTGTGATTTAAAAAAAAAACAAAACAAAACAAAAAAAAACTCAAAAGGCAAGTTAAAAGTGTGGAAATATTAAAATTAACATAGTAGAAAAATTCTGTTTTTTCTAACATAGTAGAAAAATGATTAATCTCCCTGATAATATGTGCCTTTCAATGAATACAAAAATGACCACTAGAAATTATGGGCAAAGGATGTAAACAATCAATTCATTGTAAAGGAGATACAAAGGGGTTTTAAATGTGAAAAGATGCTCAATAATGGAATAACAAAATCCAAATATATAGTTGTGTATATAGTCAAGTTATGGATTTTCCAGTAGTCATGCACAGATATGACAGTTGAACAATAAAGAAGGATGAGCACCAAAGAACTGATACTTTCAAACTGTGTTGCTGGAGAAGACTCTTCAGAGTCCCGTGGACAGCACAGAAATCAAACCAGTCACTCCGAAGGGAAATCAACCCTGAATACTCATTGGAAAGACTGATGCTGAAGCTGAATCTCCAATACTTTCACCACCTTATGTGAAGAGTGGACTCATTGGAGAGGATCTTGATGCTGGGAAGGATTGAAGGCAAAAGGAGAAGAGAGTGACAGAAGATGAGATGATTAGATAGCATCACCAACTCAATGGACATGAGTTGGAGCAAACTCTGGAAGATAGTGAAGGACAGGAAAGCCTGGTGTGCTGCAGTCCATGGGGTTGCAAAGAGCTGGACACGATTTAGTGACTGAACAACGGCAATAAAGAAGACAGTGTGACAACAACTTTATTGTCAAGAGTGTGTGGAAACAGTCCTATTTAAGGATGGTATAACATGCATAAATAAAATCCTTATGAACGAAAGTTTAACAAGATCCATACAAAATGTAAATTTGTATGCCCTTTGCCTCAGCAAGTGCATTTCTAGGAATATATACTTCAGACACCTTTGTACTTGCACAAAATTTTGCATATTCAAGTGTAAAGTATATTCTTTAAAGCATTATCTCTAGTAGAAAAATATTGAAAACTTTTTAAATGGACATTGATAGGATATTGGGTTAAATAAGTTGCAAGATAGTAAATGAAGATTAAGAAAATCCTTTAATATGCAAAAATTGTCAAATAGAGAAGCCAATTATAAAACAGAGGTATACAATTGCTTGTGCTAAGAAAGTAAGGGGGGGAGGCATTTTGTATTTCCTTGCATATGTTTTCAAGAAGCTGGAAGAATATTCAGGATACCAAAACCAAGAGCTACCTATATGATCAGGTGATGACATGGGTTGTTGGGGCAAGGGAGAAGGGGAAATGCTTCACTGCATAACTTAGTTTTTGTGATGTGTAAATATTAATTGTTCAATTGTGAATTCTCCTGTTTAAAAACAAAAATAAATATTGAAATTAGAAACAAGTTTTTAAAGAGTATAGAAAAAGTTGTTCTAACTATACTAAACCATGTGCCATTGGCCATTGCTGAACATTATTTCTCAGGTCTTCATGGTCTTGCAAATTGCCCAAGTAAGTCACAGAAGAATATTCCAACATCAGTGATGCAGTATGGTGTTATCTAGCAGCTTATTGAAGCACTACCAATTTCCCACTCACATACATAAAATCAAAACATCTAAAAAGAAATTATATAAACTAACAGAATGAAAATAAAATGCCAAAACCCTAGAAGAATGTCCATCAACCATAGTAAAAATATAGTTATATTAAAAGGCAGACCCAGATTCTAAATTATAACTCAAAAGAGCCTACTTGTAATCTTCAAAATCTATTTTAAACATTACAGAATTTGAAACACAATCCACCAGAGGAACAAACAGGGATTATAAAGTTTCATTCAAAACCAAAACAATAGGCTACTATATATTAAAAGAATTGAGATTGCTGTTAGCATGAAAAGGTGCTCAATCAATTTCTCTAACTTCCAAAGCATATATTCTGATGTATAACATTAATAAATGCCTTCCCAGTTAGACTATGATTATTAAAAATAAAATAGCTGGTATTTTAGCAATATCATTTACTAGATTGTTTAATTTTTATTATCACAAAATAGTAATAATAAAGTCCTATAACACCCTTCATTTGACTTTGCATTAGTAACATAGGTTTAAATGCTTGCATCATCTTGTACCTTCAGCTAAATATTCATAAGAAAAAAGAAATAGTTGGATGTATGATGACCAATTAGCATTGGGTAGAAACTTTTCAAAATAGAACAGCTAAATTCACCAAGTTTATTTAATTAAATTTGAAACCTTTGAAAGCTGTCTTCTTGAAAATGTCCCAAAAAGCAAACTTTTAATCAGATGACTAAAATAATCTGAAAGCATAGGAATACATTTTATGTCTACATTACTCAGATGTTTTAAAATTAAAGATAAAAGTGACTGACATTTTGTTATATTGAATTTTAGGAAGATCTTTCATTTGAAAATATTTCCAGACATTTAACAAATCCAAAATGTGACAGGATTTATCCTTTCCCAATTTAGGTATCCAATTTGATTAATGAGGCAAAGCATTTAATTTGAAAACATTTTCATTTTGGATTTATTTTGGCTTAATCTTCCTTGAGATCAAGGCAATGACATGGAGTACTTATCTTGATATAACTGTCTCTTGTCTCCTATTCTGTACCTAGCATTCAATTGTTTGTTCATTCCATGGGAAACTATGGTCATTGAGAATAATCATCAGTTTTTGTACTGTTATATCATTTATGTAAAGCACCTGATTCTTGATGTTTAATCAGCATCAATAAGTGGAAGGCATAATCTTTGATTTCCTTTCCCCTAACCTAAAGACAAACTTTAGAAGAAATTATCTTGGGATAGTACCCAAGAGAATCCAGGAAAAATAAAATTACAATATCAAAGAGTAAGCATCTAATCTTCTTCAGTTCAGTTCAATTGTTCAGTCATGTCTGACTCTTTGCTACCCTATGGACTGCAACATGCCAGGCTTCCCTGCCGATCATTAACTCCTAGAGCTTACTCAAACTCATGTCCATCAAGTCAGTGAAGCCATCCAACCATCTCATCCTCTGTCATCCCCTTCTTCTCCAACCTTCAATCTTTCCCAGCATCAGGGCCTTTTCAAATGAGTCAGCTCTTTGCATCAGATGGCCAAAGTTTTGGAGTTTCAGCTACAGCATCAACCCTTTCAATGAATATTTGAGACTGATTTCCTTTAGAATTGACTGCTAGATCTCCTTGCAGTCCAAGGGACTCTCAAGAGTCTTCTCCAACACCACAGTTTAAAAGCATCAATTCTTTGGTGCTCAGCTTCCTTTATAGTCCAACTCTCACATGCATACATGACCACTCGAAAAACCATAGCTTTGACTAGGTGGACTTTTGTTGTCAAAGTAATGTCTCTGCATTTTAATATGCTGTCTAGGTTAGACATAACTTTTCTTCCAAGGAACAAGTATCTTTTAATTTCATGGCTGCAGTCACCATCTGCAGTGATTTTGGAGCCCAAAAAAGTAAAGTCTCTCACTGTTTCCATTATTTCTCCATCTATTTGCCATGAAGTGATGGGACCAGATGTCATGATCTTAGTTTTCTGAATGTTGAGTTTTAGACCACTCTCCTCTTTCACTTTCATCAAGAGGCTTTTGAGTTCCTCTTCACTTTCTGCCATAAGTGTGGTGTCATCTGCATATCTGAGGTAATTACTCCTGACAATCTTGATTCCAGCTTGTGCTTCATCCAGCCGAGCGTTTCACATGATGTACTCTACATGTAATTCAAATAAGCAGGGTGACAACATACAACCTTGAGTACTACTTTCCCAATTTGGGACCAGTCTGTTATTCCATGTCCAGTTCTAACTGGTGTTTCTTGATGTGCATACAGATTTCTCAGAAGTCAGGTCAGGTGGTCTGGTATTCCCATCTTTTTCAGAATTTTAAATAATTTGTTGTGATTTACACAATCAAAGGTTTTGGTGTAGTCAATAAAGCAGAAGTAGATGTTTTTCTGGAACTCTCATGCTTTTTTGATGATCCAGTGGATGTTGGCAATTTCATCTCTGGTTCCTCTGACTTTTCTAAATCCAGCTTGTACATATGGAAGTTCACGGTTCACGTAATATTGAAGCCTGGCTCAGAGAATTTTGAGCATTACTTTGCTAGCGTGTGCTGCTGCTTCTGCTGCTAAGTCGCTTTAGTAGTGTCCGACTCTGTGCGACCCCAGAGACGGCAGCCCACCAGGCTCCCCCGTCCCCGGGATTCTCCAGGCAAGAGCACTGGAATGGGTTGCCATTTCCTTCTCCAATGCACGAAAGTGAAAAGTGAAAGTGAAGTCGCTCAGTCGTGTCCGACTCTTAGCGACCCCCATGGACTGCAGCACACCAGGCTCCTCAGTCCATGGGATTTTCCAGGCAACAGTACTGGAGTGGGGTGCCATTGCCTTCTCCTGCTAGCAAGTGAGATGAGTGCAATTGTGCGGTCGTTGGAAAGTTCTTTGGCATTGCCTTTCTTTGGGATTGGAATGAAAACTGACCTTTTCCAGTCCTGTGGCCCCTGCTGAGTTTTCCAAATTTGCTGGCATATTGAGTATAGTACTTTTATAGATCAGCTTATAGGATTTGAAGTAGCTCAACTGGAATTCCATCACCTCCACTAGCTTTGTTCATAATGATGCTTCCTAAGGCCAATTTGACTTCACATTCTGGGATGCTTGACTCTAGGAGAGTGATCACACCATCATGGTTATCTGGGTCATGAAGATCTTTTTTGTACAGTTCTTCTGTGTATTCCTGCCACCTCTTCTTAATATCTTCTGCTTCTGTTAGGTCCATACCATTTCTGTCCTTTATTGTGCTCATCTTTCCATGAAATGTTCCCTTGCTATCTCTAATTTTCTTGAAGAGATCTCTAGTCTTTCTCATTCTATTGTTTTCCTCTATTTCTTTTCAATGATCTTTGAGGAAGGCTTTCTTATCTCTCCTTGCTATTCTTTAGAACTCTGCATTCAAACAGGTATTTCTTTCCTTTTCTCCTTTGCCTTGAGCTTCTCTTCTTTTCTCAGCCAGACAACCATTTTGCCTTTTTGCATTTCTTTTTCTTGGGGATGATCTTGATCCCTGTCTCCTGTACAATGTCATGAACCTCCATCCATAGTTCTTCAGGCAAGATCTAATCCCTTGAATCTACTCCTCATTTCCACTGTATAATCATAAGGTGTTGATTTAAGTCATACCTGAATGGTCTAGTGGTTTTCCCCACTTTGTTCAATTTAAGTCTGAATTTGGCAAAAAGGAGTTCATGATCTGAGCCACAGTCAGCTCCTGGTCTTGTTTTTGCTGACTGTATAGAGCTTCTCCATCTTTAACTGCAAAGATTATAATCAATGTAATATCAGCATTGACCATCTGGTGAAGTCCATGTGTAGAGTCTCCTCTTACGTTGTTGGAAAAGGGTATTTTCTATGATCAGTGTGTTCTCTTGGCAAAACTCTGTTAGCCTTTGACCTGCTTTATTTTGTACTCCAAGGCCAAATTTGCCTGTTATTCCAGGTATCTCTTGACTTCCTGCATTTGCATTCTGGACCTCTATCATGAAATGTATAATTTTTGGGGGTGTTAGTTCTAGAAGGTCTTGTAGGTCTTCATAGAACCTTTCAGGTTCAGGTTCTTCAGCATTACTGGTCAGGGCATAGTCTTGGATTACTGCAATATTTAATGGTTTGCTTTGGAACCAAACAAAGATCATTCTGTTGTTTTTGAGATCGCATCCAAGTACTGCATTTTGGACTGTTTTGTTGACTATGATGGCTACTCCACTTCTTCTAAGGCCTTCTTGCCCATAGTAGTAGATATAATGGTCATCTGAGTTAAATTCACCCATTTTAGTCCATTTTAGCTTACTGATTCCTAAAATGTCAACGTTTACTCTTGCCATCTCCTGTTTGACGGCTTCCAGTTTGCCTTGATTCATGGACTTAACATTCCAGATTCCTATGTCCTACTGTTCTTTATAGCATCGGACTTTACTTCCATCACAAATTGCATCCATAACTGAGTATTGTTTTTGCTTAAGCTCCATCTCCTTATTCTTTCTGGAGTTATTTCTCCAGTGATCTCTAGGAGCATATTGGGCACCTACTGGCCTAGGGAGTTCATCTTTCAGTGTCCTATCTTTTGGCCTTTTTATACTGTTCATGGAATCCTCAAGGCAAGAATGCTGAAGTGGTTTTCCATTCCCTTCCCCAGTGGACCACATTTTGTCAGAACTTCCACCGTGACCCGTCCATCTTTGGTGGCTCTAAATTGCATGGTTCATAGTTTCTTTGAGTTAGACGAGGCTGTTGCCCATGTAATCAGTTTGATTAGTTTTCTGTGTTTGTGGTTTTCATTCTGTTGGCCCTCTGATGGATAAGGATAAGAAGCTTATGAAAGTTGCCTGATGGGAATGACTGACTGAGGGGGAAACTGTGTTTTGTTCTGATGGGCAGGGCCATGCTCAGTAAATCTTTAATGCAATCTTCTATTGGTGGGCCAGGCTGTGTTCACTCCCTGTTGTTTGACCTGAGGCCAAACTATGGTGTAGATAATGAAGATAATGGTGACCTCCTTCAAAATGTCCCATGCATGCACTGCTGCACTGAGTGTCCCTGACCCTGCAGCAGGCCACCTCAGACCCACATCTATGTCAGAGTCTCCTGGACACTCATGGAAGAGTTTGGGTCAGTCTCTTGTGGGGTCACTGCTCCTTTCTCCTGGGTCCTGGTGCTTACAAGGTTTTATTTGTGACCTCCAAGAGTCTGTTTCCACAGTCCTATGTAAGTTCTGGTGGCTCTACGGTGGGGTTAATAGTGACCTCCTCCAACAGGGCTTATGCCATACCCAGGTCTGCTGCACCCAGAGCCCTTGCCCCTGTGGCAGGCCACTGCTGACTCATACCTCCACAGGAAACACTCAAAGATGGTTCTTGCTCAGTCTCTGTGGGTTCTCTGGGTCCTAGTGCACACAAGATTTGTTTGAGAGTATCTCTGATGGGTATGCGGTTTGATTCTAAATGAGATTTTGCCTCCATACCATCTTGTTGGGGCTTCTCCTTTGTTTGCCCTTGGACATGGAGTATCTTTTTATGGTGGGAATCCAACATTCTCCTGTCTACGGTTGTTCAGCAATGAGTTGTAATTTTGGAGTTCTTGCAGGAGAAAATGAGCGCAAGTCCTTCTACTCTGCCGTTTTTCTCTGCCATCTTCCCTCTAACCTTTGTATGTGATTTACGTTGTATATCCCTTGGGAAAACCATCTTTCACCTTTCTGGTGTATATTTTTTAACCTTCATGTAAGTGACCAGTAAATCATAATGCTAGTATAGTCTGTAGATAAAACTACCATTCTGATAATCTTACCAAATTGACAGCCCACCTGGAGTTGTGTTACTTCAACCAAAGTAATTTTTGCATAATACTATCCCATATACAATTAGATGATTAGAAATGACTGTTATTTTTAAAAGGAGAATAGGATAGGGGCAAAAGAAGGGAGCAATAGAAAATGCTCTCAGTAGGACAAAGAGGGTCAGTGATGAAGGCTGCATCCATCATTTCATAAGTCACAGAGTGATTTCTACAAAATAAGAAGGAAAAGTGCTTAAATGTAACTCTTCAGAAAGGAAGAAGAAAATGTGAAGGTGAGCTACTTTAAGCAAGCATATTCATAAAAGAAATTGTAGGTTTTGTTGTAAGCTGCTTGTAGCACACAAATCTAAGTGACCTTAGCCAAAATTCTGTTCCTGATGCTTTTGCATTTCCTCTAGCATGTCTCTTAGAGAGTAAGCTGATAGAAACATCTGATTCCAAGTTCATTGACAGACCTGCAGTAAAAGGGACATGGAAAACAGCCATCTATAAGACAAATTCTTCCATAATGTAGGGTAATGATAATAATGGAATGGAAACATTTATATTAGCATTCAAAAGGCAAGGTTACAAATAGAACATGCAAAAGATTCATTATTGAGTTACAAAGGGTATTACAAAATCAAGATATTCCAATATCTACCATTAAATATGATACTTGAATTTTTAATAACTCTATATCTGTGAAAACCAATGAAAAAAGCTTATGCCTTTCTCTTTTTTTGGCCTAAAATGCATATCTAATTCATTGTTTAAAAAGTATCTATGATTATTATCTTTTTAATGGAATGCATATAATCTAGAGATGAGTCTGTACTCCTTATCTCACTAGAAATATTTAGCAGTAAGAATAAAGAAAGGTGAATTTTAGCTTTAAGTCTTCTGGTCTTTATTTGTTTTTTGTTATTTACTCATTGGGTTTCTTTATGTAGAATGTGGAAAAGCATAGCATCCTTTGCTTTAAGATACTTTCTAGCTTCCTACTTTGTAACTGCTCATTTGGTTATCATACAGCCTGCTGAGGCAGCATGACCAACAGTTCTTAAAAAATATACTTTTTTATGATAAACTGAGACACCAACCATATTTTATAGCATTAATAAAATCAGATTTTTTTCAAACTTTGAATTTTCTCCTCTAGAATACTACTTTGATGGCGTGGTAAAAGATCACTAGACTTGGACTTGGACATCTGTGCTCAAACTGGCTGTATCATAGCAAGAGCTTTGTGTCTTGGTATAAATTTCATCTTCAATTTCTCCATCTGTAAAGTTAAAGTACCCTTGGGTTCCCTTCCAATTATAGCATCCTGTAATGCTATGTAGCAAATCTGCATATAAATCATGTGAGCTGTTTTATGAAGAGAATGGTTATGTGAAAAAGGCTAAAGTCACATATGAAAACAAATGTGTGATTATAATGGCAAGTGACTTTGTTTCTAATTGTAACTTATTATTGTCATAACCATAAAACTGGAAATGGGTATTTTAAACTCTGTAGTCACTGGTTTCCTTAACTATAAAATATGACAGTGCTCTAGAAAAGAGGTTTACAACACCTTAGCTCACATTTCATTTGCCTACTACAAGCTGTTGATGAAGAATATATAACTATCACATCAATGTTTTGCAGCATATCTAAAGGATGATAAGACACACAGCACAATAACCCTATGATATTAAGTTATTCTGAAATGTGTATGATCTTAAAATTCCTATAAGGCTAGAAAACCATTAGAAACATAGAATTTTAAAACTAGAAAGGAGTATATACCATATAGTTTAAATACATTACATAACATTCTTTGCATATTTCTAATAAATCGTCACAGTCTCTAATTTGAAAAACATCTATTATACATATTTATGGTTTACATATACTCTCGGTTTCAGCTGTAGGCCATGATCACATGACAAGTTCATGGACGCCAAAGATAGAGGTGTCTGAAATTCCCTCCTCAAAGTTCTGGCCACTGCCTTTAAGTACTCCATCACAAATTGAATGAGCTCTTTTTTATCTAGTAAAGTGAAAATGACCACATAAGCATGGGTTAGTCAAGATTCTTGGACCTTTCATAAGTGCTTCTGAATGGATAGAGGAAGAACCCTTGGCGTTCTTAGTTGAGATCATGAAGGTGATTCCTCCAGGGAAGCAGTTGTGAGTTGTTTCCAAATTTCCTGGCCAGATTTTGTTTATTAAAATATTTCATTGAAATATTTATTGATTACTTTTAATATACCAGAAATTATTGGGTTGGGAAAGTAGGAGGTCAAGACATTGGATGAAGAGGATGTGATAAACAATAAATGCTGTACTACCAGACAGCAAAGACATTAAATTAAAGGACTCAGCAATAAGATGGAAGGGTCTTGGAGTCAGTGAAAGCTAAATTTATAAATCCATACACTAATCCAAAATAGAGCATGGAAGGCAGATAGCTAGCAGGCAGGAGATGGCACAGAAACATTATAAGTCTTGTCTATAGTGTGTGGAATCTTTGCTATAAACCTTTGTTGTTGAGTTGTTAAGTCACATCCAACTCTTTTGCGACCCTATGGAATATAGTCCTCCAGGCTCCTCTGTCCATGGGATTTCCCAGGCAAGAAAACTGGAGTGGGTTACCATTTCCTTCTGCAGGGCATCTCCTGCATTGCTGGTGGATTCTTTTCCGCTGAGCCACCAGCAAAGCCCACTATGAACCCTAGTGGTAGGTTAAACCCTACATTATCAATGTACCTGACTCTCTACAACCTGCTTGTAAATACCTTAAGAGACAGAAGTGAGGTCAATGCTTAAAGATGTAAAAGGTAGTCATGCATCTAGAGGCTTTCCTATTAATGTGGACATGAAGAGACAGCACAGTGGGGAACTATAAGTTTCTTCTAATGGAGTCTTAGGGAAAGTAAATAAGGACAAATATTTAAATTTCCATGTTCATTCTCAGGAGGCAATCCACCTCAATAGTTAACTGCACACATGTCACATTTAAATTATGTTTCTATCAATAAATAGCTATGTATTTTAGATCCAGTTACTTAACTTTTCTGAACTATAATATCCCACATGTAAAATGGAACAGAGTATCTATCTGATAGAATAGTTACTGGAACTATATGAGATAATCTACATAAGACAGTTAGAACTGTTCTTGCAAAGCTGCAAGAGTTGAATAAATGCATGCTAGCAATAGGCGATGGCACCCCACTCCAGTACTCTTGCCTGGAAAATCCCATGGACGGAGGAGCCTGGTAGGCTGCAGTCCATGGGGTTGCAAAGAGTCAGACACAACTGAGCAGCTTCACTTTCACTTTCATGCATTGAAGAAGGAAATGGTAACCCACTCCAGTGTTCTTGCCTGGAGAATCCCAGGGACGGGGGAGCCTGGTGGGCTGCCGTCTATGGGGTTGCACAGAGTCGGACACGACTGAAGCGACTTAGCAGCAGCAGCAGCAATAATTTTGGAGAAGGAAATGGCAACCGACTCCAGTATTCTTGCCTAGAGAATCCCAAGGATGGGGGAGCCTGGTGGGCTGCCATCTATGGGGTCGAACTGAAGCGACTTAGCAGCAGGAGCAGCAGCAATCATTTACATAGAAATTGTGTACCATCCTCTACACAATTTTTATTTGATGAAAGCATTCTGATCTTAAGTTACCTGGCTCTAGGTACATGTGAAAGTGAAAGTGGTAGTTACTCAGTCGTGTCCAACTCTGTGCAACCCCATGGACTATAGCCTGCCAGGCTCCTCTGTCCATGGGATTCTTCAGGTGAGAATACTGGAGTTGGTTGCCATACGCATCTTCCTGGACCCAGGAATATACCCCGGGTCTTCTGTATTGCAGGCAGATTCTTTACCATCTGAGCCACCTAAGAAGGTCCATGTAACCAGTGTCTTCTGAAATTATAGTTGATGTAGTATTTTAGTATTATAGTAGTTGCTTTATAAGGTACTATTCTTTAAGAAACCAAAAATGAATTCATTCTAAAGGCATAGCAACCATGGCTGTGTGGCAACTGCTGAATTAGACATGCATTGTTCTCAAACACTAAAATCAAATTAAGTGGCTGTACTATTAATAAAACTACTTATTCAGCTTCTTTCCTCTTTAAAGCACTTTATAAACATTAACTAATTAATCCTCACGTTCTTATGAGGTAGGTAAATAATTGTTAGCTCCCAGTTTGAGGAAACCAAGGTTGAGGTTAAGTGGTTTGTGTGCTCAGGGTAATAGAGTAAGGCAATATTTAAGTCCCAAATTAGGGCATTTTAATTTATATTAATTTATTTTGGACACTGTATTGAATTTTTAGTTATAATTTATTATACTGTATTACCTTACATTATTTCTATCCTATAATAGATGGAAAAAATGCAATTCATTGTTAGCTGAATGAAAATAAATAGAAAATACTCCAGAACTACTGCTCCCCATAGCTCATTGTGCCATTAAGAATGTATAGACCATGAAGCTACTGCTGCTGCTAAGTCCCTTCAGTTGTGTCCAACTCTGTGTGACCCCATAGATGGCAGCCCACTAGGCTCCCCCATCCCTGGGATTCTCCAGGCAAGAACACTGGAGTGGGTTGCCATTTCCTTCTCCAATGCATGAAAGTGAAGAGTGAAAGTGAAGTCTCTCAGTCGTGTTCAACTCTTAGTGACCCCATGGACTGCAGCCTACCAGGCTCCTCCATCCATGGGATTTTCCAGGCAAGAGTACAGGAGTGGGGTGCCATGGCCTTCTCTGACCATGAAGCTAAGTAGCCAACAATTGCCAGTCATTTCATTTGGCATCAATTTCCTTTACAGGAGCAATACACACACACACACACACACACACACACACACATATACATGTGTGCACACTTCTTACTTTCCATAATAGAATACAGGTTCCTTCATGTTAGGAACCATGCCTTGTACCTTGATATCTCCAACATCATATGTTAATACGATACTACCTTGGGGTATGTTAGATGTTTAAGAAATCTATGCCATAACTTCCCAAATGTTCTTTTTAATTTTTATTTCCCTCTCAAATTCCCCCTTGCCCATCCTCTATATTGCCTTCCAAATTATAAACAGTAAAATGTAAACATGATCATCTTGCTTCATTGCTCAAAGTCACAAATGCCTCCATGTTTCTATGCCCACCTTTAAGTCTTTCTTTGTCTTTTCACAGTAATTTTGTAGTGTGAAAATCATTGAAACATACTTTTACCATAGACCCTTTTTTTTTAATTTAATTTTATTTTATTTTTAAACTTTACATAATTGTATTAGTTTTGCCAAATATCAAAATGAATCCGCCACAGGTATACATGTGTTCCCGATCCTGAAACCTCCTCCCTCCTCCCTCCCCATACCATCCCTCTCACTTAAAACATGTATAGACTATGACTTCACATGTTTTATGATTGTTCTGTGAAGGTAGGAAACGTATATTCTAAGGTAAATGTTATATCTCAGTGCATGACAAAAAATAAATGCTCAGTAACTATTTGGCAAATAAAGAAATAAATAATGGTAGAAATAAAAATGTTGTTCTGACTTCTTCCAGGGAAAATTTTGCTAATAGCTTATTCCTTGTGAATTTATTCACATTTAACTTTGATGTTCATCAAAGGAAAATCTTTGCTGTTTGTCTACACTTGGCCTTTTTAATATTCTTATTTATTTTCTGTAACCTACATGTCCTCAGAATCTCTGTGACCTCTTTTAATCTCACTTCTGGCAAACTACTTCAGAGTGGGTATCTATTGGGTCAAGAGTTTGGAAAGTAAGATTATGAATGTTAAGCAGTTCTTCCAACATAAATTTATGACAAAATCCATATGACTGGAATTTCCCTGGTAGTCCAGCAGTAAAGAATCCACCTGCCAATGCAGGAGATGTGAGTTTGATCCCTGGTTTAGAAAGATCCCCTAGAGAAGGAAATGGCAACCCACTCCAGTATTCTTGCCTAAGAAATTCCATCAACAGAGGAGCCTGTGAGCTATAGACTATGGGGTTGCAAAGAGTTGAACATGACTTAGAAACTAAATAACAACAAATCCATATGATTAAAACTTTACACTATCTCTGCATAGAGCCAAATAAGGTCTTATTTTATCTGCTAGATTAATCATAGAAATAATACAAAGTAATTTTTAAACCCTTGAAAGTGCCATGTCACTTTTTCTGCTGTTCCACAAAAGGTTATCTGAACTTACATCTGGGGATAAAATTGTTTCAAGTATTGTGAAGCTACGTTACCCCAACCATCATCCCAGGCCATAACTAACCCCTAGGCTATATCAGTGCTCAAGGAACAGAGATCAGGGGAATTTTTCAGTCCATGGGAAAGTACCAAACGGAGTGAGGGGAGCTCCAAGAGAATTCCATATAAAGACTTGTTGACAATAAGGTGGAAAGATTGGTATCTCAGACCCTCAGTAAAGATGTGCTTATGTAGCATCCTCGCTGATCTACATTTTGTGTTTATATACACAGTGATAGATAAAAACGAAGATAATATGGAGGTGGATGGATACAGTTCTCAGTGCAGAAGCTTGAACCCACACAGTTTGATGTGGACATGTGATTTCACATGAGCCAAGTAGACACTGTGCGCAGTAGTAGACTGAAGTAGACTTCAACCATCCCGCCAGTATCCCAGCTCTGAAAGACCCTGGCAGCTAGAGAAAGTGGGGTGGATTGACAGGGGTGGGATCTCAAAGAGACTGAGACATTGTACAGGGACCTGCCTCATGAAGAGACATCCAAAGTTTTAAAGAGCTCACACGTGGGCCCCAGAAGATTTGGATGCTTGCTATAGAGAGGTTAGGTGGGGGCAGGTTGGGGGGGATGTTATCCAGAGCAGCAGCAGCAAAACAACTGCAGATAAAAACAGCTCTGGTTAAGCAAATCCCAAAGCACTGGCAAGTAAACAAACCCAGAGGAAAGGGAGAAAACCTAAAATCACAGCTCACTTCTCATGATAACTGAAGAGAAGTGAAGCAACTCCTGCTAGTCTCAAGTGTTTTGCATGACAATGCAAATTCACCTTTGCTGGGAGCCCAGAAAATTTTCTTCACTGAGAATTTCTTACCAGCTTACTGCATGCAGTCCCTCCAGCTAAAAAGTGGGCTGGTCTGGGAAATAGAATGAAGTAACCAATAAACTGAATATAAGAATTTTAGTTCACTGCAACCAGAGTAAAGTAAACATGATTGAAAATGACTGGGAAGCTATGAGATCTGCCTGAGGTATCATTAATGCCCTGGAAAGAAAGGTTTGGCAAGTGTATGGCTGAAAGCAGTGGTTGGCAAAACATAAAACCATTTTACACATATCTTCACTGAATTCAGTCTGTTCTGTACATTGGTTAGAATGGCATTTAGTAATTACTCAACAAAAATTTTAATTAACTGTTTTTAAGCAGTTAATTCTTCTAATGTTAACCCACCTTGGATGTTGCTTCTGAAAAATAACTGTGTTTCAGATTCTTGATTACTTTGGCATGGAACTTTTCCTTACAGTGATTGATTTCCTTACAGTGATTGATTGAATTTCTGCTGTCTTTCTTATGTATTCTGCAAGTAGTGAACATTTATGAATGAATGAATTGATAGTCAAGAAATATAGGATTGCAATGAAATATTCATGGTTATTTAGTAAGTCGTAAACCACCTTTTTTCAGGTGCCAATGAAAAGGTGCTCTCATGCTACTCACACCCAACAAGATTGTTTTAAACCCCTTCATGCTCTTCTTATCAATCTTCTGTCCTAAAAGTGTTAAAGACACAAGAAATATGATATAACTGTCAATTTAAGTTCTTGAAGTCAATTAGCCCGCAAGGTAGTGTGTCATTGTTCCCCTTATTATAATGCAGATGCTTTATCTAATGCCTCTGACTTCATGGTAGCTCTATCATTACTTCTATAACTTTTCCCTGTCTTAAATCACAATTTTTCTTCATCTGCATAATATTTGCTTATTTTTTGTGAATTTTGAAATCACCACTCCATTTTTTGGACATTTCTATTTGCAACTTGCTCCATACTAAAAACAGAGAAATCCAGACAATATGGCCAGGTCCAGGGAGCACAGAACAGTCTTTCCACAGCCACTGTGCTGACCTTCCAGTGTCTGGAATACCAAAGGAAGACAAAAAGTGATGAAAATAACAATGATGATTTTTGAATAAATTTTAAAAATTTGAGATACGGACAAGAACAAGCCTTTCCAGTAATCAAGCACATGCTTTATTATTTCTTAACCCCAGAGTGATTCAAGTTCAATGCATTCAATTTTAGAAATCTAATTGCAGCAAATTCAAGAAGATTCATTTTTTTCTAAGCAATAAATAAAGCCATTTCTTTTCCTTCTCAGAAGTATAAAAGAACCGGTGCTAGAAAACAGCTGCAACTCCAAAAAGATAGGCTCAGTATCTCAGAATACACGGTTTGGGTTTTTTTCTAAGTGGACTAAATGAATAGTCAGTTCCATTTCTCTGCCCCCAAGAAAAGGATGCATATAAAGAGCCCTTTCAAACAGCTGCAAATATGAATGATTAAAGTGATTCAGACAATAGAAGAAGGAAACCTGCATTTGCAGATGTCACCTTCAACATAGTGTCGAGTTGACAGCTTTGTTTTTATCTGCTCCCATCACCTAAGAAAAAGGAAACTGATTTTAAGCTGAGGAACCAATATATTTATTTTCAAGAAAAATACCAATCAAGTCTGGATTTTCTATTTTTGTTGTTTATCCAGAGGCCAGTGCACTGCAACAGTATTATACTTGATGACCATAGAGTTGATTTTATCTTTAGCAGACAATTGAATGCAAAAATATGTAGACAGAGTTCTCAGCAATTTTGATTCTCATGTAATTTCACAAGGGTTTAGTGTCTCTTCAAAATTGTAACTTTTAGTACATTTTACTGATCTTTGATTTTGAAAGTTCTGTTTTTGTTTTTGTTTTTTCCTTCACTTGCGTTAGTATTTATTTTAATTTTTATTGGAGTATAGCTGATTTACAAATTTGTACTAGATTCTCCCTTGTGGCTCAGCTGGTAAAAAATCTGCCTGCAATGCGGGAGACCTGGGTTCATTCCCTGGGTTGGGAAGATCCCCTAGAGAAGGAAAAGGCTACCCACTCCAATATTCTGGCCTGGAGAATTCCATGGACTATATAGTCCATCAAGTCGAAAAGAGTCAGAGACAACTGACCGAATTTTACTTCGGGTATGCAACAAAATTAATCAGCTAACATTTACATATATCCACTTTTTTTTTTTTCAGATTCTCTTTTTTTTTTTTTAAGCTTTTTTTTTTTTTTTGTATTTTATTTTATTTTTAATCTTTACATAATTGTATTAGTTTTGCCAAATATCAAAATGAATCCGCCACAGGTATACATGTGTTCCCCATCCTGAACCCTCCTCCCTCCTCCCTCCCCATACCATCCCTCTGGGTCATCCCAGATTCTCTTTAGAATATAGCCCATTATATTCTCTGTGCTATACAGCAGGCTCTTATGAGTTATCAATTTTATATATCAGATCATATCAGATCAGTCGCTCAGTCGTGTCTGACTCTTTGCAACCCCATGAATTGCAGCACGCCAGGCCTCCCTGTCCCTCACCAACTCCCGGAGTTCACTGAGACTCACGTCCATTGAGTCAGTGATGCCATCCAGCCATCTCATCCTCTGTCGTCCCCTTCTCCTCTTGCCCCCAATCCCTCCCAGCATCAGAGTCTTTTCCAATGAGTCAACTCTTCGCATGAGGTGTGGGTATATTGTCAGTCCCAATCTCTAAATTTTTTCCTACCCTTTTTATCCTCTGGTAACTGTATGTTTTCTACATCCTTGACTCTATTCCTGTTCTGTAAATAAGTTCATTTGTACCTTCATTTTTTTGTTGTTGTTTTAGTCCATGTATAAATAATATCAGATAATATTTACCTTTCTCTTTCTGACTTACTTCACTCAGTATAACAATCTGTATGTCCATGCATGTTGCTGACATTTAGGCTTCTACTATGTCCTAGCTGTTGTAAATAGTGTAGCAATGAACATAAGGGTGTATATATTTTTCTGAGTTTTGGTTTTCTCTGGATATAAGCCCAGGAGTGGGATTGATGGGTCATATAGTAGTCCTATTTTTAGTTTTTTAAGAAACTTCCATGCTGTTCTCCACAGTGGGATGCATCAATTTACATTCCCACGAATAGCATAGGAGAGTTCCCGTTTCTCCACACCCTCTCCAGCATTTATTCTTTGTAGATTTTTTGAGGATGGCTATTCTGACCAGTGTGAGGACAGAGCTGAATTCAGGGCAGTACATTTTTCTGATCTTCAGTTTGATTAGGAAAGCTTGCTTTGTTTGTTTGTTTGAAGACTGCCCCCCTGTTAACTATGATAACAGAAACTCATCATCAATGATTGGCCAGTAGTGATACATCATTGGTGTTGGCAGGGCCCGATTTTACTAATTTGAATCTTCATTGATTCTGGGACAAAATAAAGAATTTTGTGGAGATGTAGGCTGAGACTGTGTAATAGCAGAGACTCTTTCCTCCCTGCTTCTTATGGTATGTGCTAGATTGTCTGGAACTAAGCTTTCTGTGAATGCTGTTTCCTTACTCTACACTTCTTTCAGCTCTGGCTTTTGTGGAATTCTTATTCTCCATTTCAAATCCTACAGTGATTTTTCTTATTTCCATGCCACACCCAATTCAACACAGGCAGTTGTATGCAATAGACTTTTAATGGAAGCTGAGAGGTAAGGGTTCAGTTCAGTTCAGTTTAGTCGCTCAGTCATGCCCACTCTTTGAAACCCCATGAATCGCAGCATGCCAGGCCTCCCTGTGCATCACCAACTCCCAGAGTTCACTCAGACTCAGTCTATCAAGTCAGTGATGCCATCCAGACATCTCATCCTCTGTCGTTCCCTTCTTCTCTTGCGCCCAATCCCTCCCATCATCAGAGCTTTTCCAATGAGTCAACTCTTCACATGAGGTGGCCGAAGTACTGGAGTTTCAGCTTTAGCATCATTCCTTCCAAAGAAATCCCAGGGCTGATCTCCTTCAGAATGGACTGGTTAGATCTCCTTGCAGTCCAAGGCACTCTCAAGAGTCATCTCAAACACCACAGT
>NW_011494855.1:2182546-2204642 GCF_000754665.1 Bison bison bison | reverse complement strand
TCATGTATTGCTGAAGCCTGATTTGGAGAATTTTGAGCATTACTTTACTAGCGTGTGAGATGAGTGCAATTGTGTGGTAGTTTGAACATTCTTTGGCATTGCCTTTCTCTGGGATTGGAATGAAAACTGACCTTTTCCAGTCCTGTGGCCACTGCTGAGTTTTCCAAGTTTTCTGGTATATTGAGTGCAGCACTTTCACAGCATCATCTTTTAGGATTTGAAATAGCTCAACTGGAATTCCATCACCTCCACTAGCTTTCTTCATAGTGATGCTTTCTAAGGCCCACTTGACTTCATATTCCAGGATGTCTGGCTCTAAGTGAGTGATCACACCATCGTGATTATCTGGGTCATGAAGATCTTTTTTGTACAGTTCTTCTGTGTATTCTTGCCACCTCTTCTTAATATCTTTTGCTTCTGTTAGGTCCATATCATTTCTTTCTTTTATTGAGCTCATCTTTGCATGAAATATTCCCTTGGTATTTCTAATTTTCTTGAAGAGATCTCTAGTCTTTCCCATTCTGTTGTTTTCCTCTATTTCTTTGCATTGATCGCTGAGGAAGGCTTTCTTATCTCTTCTTGCTATTCTTTGGAACTCTGCATTCAGATGCTTATATCTTTCCTTTTCTCCTTTGCTTTTCACTTCTCTTCTTTTCACAGCTATTTGTAAGGCCTCCCCAGACAGCCATTGAGCTTTTTTGCATTTCTTTTCCATGGGGAGGGTCTTGATCCCTGTCTCCTGTAAAATGTCAAGAACCTCAGTCCATAGTTCATCAGGCACTCTATCTGTCAGATCTAGACCCTTAAATCTATTTCTCACTTCCACTGTATAATCATAAGGGATTTTATTTAGGTCATACCTGAATGGTCTAGTGGTTTTCCCTACTTTCTTCAATTTAAGTCTGAATTTGGCAATAAAGAGTTCATGATCTTAGCCACAGTCAGCTCCCGGTCTTGTTTTTGCTGACTGTATAGAGCTTTAATTTTGTGGCTACAGTCAAAAATTAATCATTAAAAATATCAGTTTTTCAATGGACCTTCGATTTTTTTCCATCAAGTTGAGGTCAGAATTCCAAAGTGTGTCTTTGTTCTGTCTTCCTCCTCTGTTCTCTGTTCCTGTTCCCTTTCTTTGCAGATTATGTTTATTCCTCATGCTGAGATTTATGGCTATTTTTTCTTTGCCTTACTCCAGAATATAATCTCAACTTCTAACCTAATGTTTCCAAGAAGATTAATGGTTATTTTACTAGATACAGAGAATTTTCTTTAGGAACAATTTTGATGACACTTATTAATACAATAATTTTCTTTCTACTACAAAGCAAGTAAACCTTATTTCATGCTATTCAACTTCACCCTTACTATACACTGGTCTTTTTTTCTTCTCTAGATCACACCAACCTCATTTCCTTCCTAGACTCTTTGCACGTGACCTATTTTCCATTTTATTCACTTGACCCCAAATTCTTCTCATGGCTTGTATCATCTTGTCATGCAAATATCACCTCAAAAGGCACCTCTCAGAGACGTATTCTCTGACCACTCTTTAAATCACACTCCCATTATACTCCTATTGTCTTTTTAACATTTAATTCTGTTTATAGCAGTTACTATTACATAAAATTATTCTGCTTATTTGCTTTTATTCTAATTTATTTTCTAGAGGTAATGCAGGAGGAACAAAAAAGCCAAGGTTCTAATGTCACCATCAGCTGTTACTGACACTATAATCTGCTTTATAGCATGTGATATTCAGCACAGGACCACCATGACACACATGGATGCTGACCCCTCCTTCACACTCACATCTGTCACCCCAAACAAAAACTGCTGTACTGGATTTAAGATTGTCCTGAGCCTATGTCATGGACATTTTTTTTTTTGGCTGTCAGTGCAGTGAATGAACAAATACTGATAAAGGAAATAGCATGTTTCAATAAGAAAGTAGAACATTGTGACCCAAAGGCAAATAATTAGCATGGTATGTTGGTGTTCTGGTATTTTCCTCTTGAATTAGAGAAATTAACAGAGAAGTAAATTTCCTTTAGCTTTTATTCTCTAAGTTGAGTCACCTGACAGACTCCATTACATAACTGGGGCTGAGGTAAAGGAAGTATTTAGAACATATTGTCCATATTTTGCTAAAAGTATATTTGTGACATATCATAGCAATACTACCTTTGGACACAAAATTAGTTTTCTATATATAACATTTAAAAACACAGGGTTATCATGTGCAAAATAGATAACTAGTGGGAAACTGCTATATAGCACAGGAAGCCCATCCTGGTGCTCTGTGATGACCTCGAAGGATGGAATGAGGGGGATAGAGAGGCTCAAGAGGGAGAGGATCTATATGTATATAATCATATAGATTATATATAGATTCAAATATATTTGATTCACACTGATTCATAGCAGAGACAACCATACATTGTAAAGCAATAATCCTCTAATAAAAAAAATATGCATTTGCCATCATTTGAAAGTATTAATATTCATCTGTTCTGTAGCAGCCAAAGGGCAAAAACAATGAAACATTCACTTTTAAGGTGTCAGAGCAGTTTAGATGAACTTAGGGGAAAACTCTTTCAAACTTTAAATTATAAAATCTACCAGTTTATAATATACATTATGCACTTAAGGAATTTGCTATTTGTAGCTATGTAAAAAAAGTCAAGTTCATGATAAGACAGCTGCAGTCACCTATTATGTAAATTCCACCTGAACACTTCATTTGTATTCACAGAAGTTATGGAAGGGAAGATCTACACAATTACTAGGTCCCCAGAGTAAGAGAAGGCTATTACCCACACTGTGTTTTCTAGAGGTTTGTGATCAGTATGTGACCAGGCCTAAATTTTGCCATTTTTCCCTCAGATCTCTAGTTAGCTCTCAATCTTAAGCTTTGGAAAGGTGAAAAAATGCTTATGCAAGCACAAAGCAAATGATCTTCATTTGAGTCTCCTTGGTTTGTGATTTATTATGTCTGTGTTATCAAAAATTACTAGATTATATGTATTTGAACAGACTTCTGATGTTTTATTATCACATCTAGTTGAAGTTACCATTCTCTGCACTTTGTAATGATGAAGAACCAGTTTAGTTATTAAGAGAAGTCCTTTTTTACACATAACATTAAAACAGCTAACATATTATTCTATACAAGGTAAATTGTGATTTATTAATATTCCTAATATATTTAATTCTCACAAAAAATCCAAAAGATTGGTATTTGTCTTCCGATTTTACAACTAAAAAAAACAATAAATAGTTTTGCAAACACCATTTGCCAGCAATCTGCAGCTATTCTTTCTAGCGATGATTTCAGGAATTTAGATGCTGCAAAGAAGTGTCTGAATAGATAAACTTAGATTTTAAGCAGAGATATAAAAATCAATATATCCCAAAGCTCCTGATTACTCACCCCCTCAAATTGCCCTATCTGTATCTTTCTCCATTTTAGCTGATGGCCATTCCATCTGTCCAGTTGCTTTGAGCAAAACCAGGGGTTCATCCAGGATGACTCTGTTTCCCCCATGCTTTATAATCAGTTTATTAGGAGGAAGGAATTACGTCCTGATTAGTAATTGTAAAATAAACCCAAGAAATGTCCAAGGATGTATGATAAAAAACAAATATACTATATTTATAATCATCAGTTACCTAAAATAATATTTCAAATATCATAGTTCTGTATGTTGTCAGACCTCAGTTGTGTCTGACTCTGTTGTAATCCTATGGACTGTAGTCTGCCAGGCTCCTCTGTCTATGGGATTTTTCAGGCAAGAATATTAGAGTGGGTTGCCATCTCCTTCTCCCCAGGATATTCCAAACCCAGGGGTCAAAAGTACATCTCTTATATCTCCTGTTTGGTAAGCAGTTTTTTACCACCTGTGCCACCTGGGAAGCTCCCTCCCCAAATATCATAAAACAGATGTATATATTTCATTAACATGGTTTTTTAGATGGGGTGCTTTATTATATTTTGTGATGAAAGTACAGAATATAAAATACAATATTACCAAATATTTGATCCCAAAATATCTGTCAGGCTATTACAAAGTTTAAGTAAAGATTCAACTTATTCTATCTTCACTTCTTCTAAAGCTTAGAAACTCATTGGGTAGGCTTGATTTGTTTAGAAGAAGTTTAACACTGGTGAAATCTTTCCATTCAGTGACTTTTTATTTTTTAATTTTAAACAGCACTTTAAACCATCCAAACTTTCCCCATGAACCACTCATTTAGTTCTTCACGTGACAGATATAATCAACTGCATGTTTAAGGTATTTAGAGTGACATGTAGGAGCACGTGCTCAGTCGCGTCCAACTCTTTGCAACCCTTTGGACCGAAGTTCACCAGGCTCCTCTGTCAATGGGATTTTCCAGGCAACAATACTTGAGGGGGTTGCCAATTATTCCTCCAGGGGATCTTTCCAACCCAGGGATTGAATGCATGTCTCCTGTGTCTCCTGCATTGCAGGCAGATTCTTTATCCACTGAGCCCTTAGAGTAGAAGGATGATCGAAAGTACCACTGTCTTCATGGAAGTAATACTGGAAAAGAGAGGAGCAAAACAAACATATGATGCATAAATACATCATTAAATATAGAATGTTACAATGAGATAATTGCTTTGACACAAAGAAAACACAGAGAAGGGTGAAAAGGATGGCAGTGGTGTGCAATGATGAGGTTAGATAGACACGCTGAAGGAGGCTAGGGAGATGGCTATGGTGATATACAGGCTAAGCTCTCCTGGTGCCTGATTTCCTAAAGGAAATCAACCCTGAATATTCATTGGAAGGACTGGTGCTGACACTGAAGCTCCAATACTTTGGCCACCTGATGCAAAGAGCTGACTCATTAGAAAAGACACTGGTGCTGGGAAAGAATGAGGGCAGGACAAGAAGGGGACTCCAGAGGATGAGATGGTTGGATGACATCACCGGCGCAATGGACACGAGTTTGAGCAAACTCCAGGAGATGGTGAAGGACAGGGAAGTCTGGCATGCTTCAGTCCATGGCCTATCAAAGAGTTGGACACAACTGAGCAACTGAACAACAACAATAAAACTTTCCTCATACAAGCAGCAGTCTGTAAGTTAGGAACTTGATGAAGCCAAGGAACAGAAAAGTCAATGTGACTGAAATAAGGTAAGGAAAGAAAAGAGGAATATGTAAGTATGACAAAAGAAAGAGTGTAGTAAAAACTGATTTTTCACTTTGAATCAAAAGGGGAACAATTATAGAGTTCTCAACAGAAAGTTATGTTTTAAAAATATTACTATGACTACTTCATTGAAGATAAATTCAGCAGTGGCCACAGGACTGGAAAGGTTAGTTTTCATTCCAATCCCAAAGAAAGGCAATGCCAAAGAATGTTCAAACTACAATACAATTGCACTCATTTCACTTTCTAGCAAAGTAATGCTCAAAATTCTCCAAGCTGGACTTCAACAGTATGTAAACTGAAAACTTCCAGATATTCAAGCTGGATTTAGAAAAGGCAGAGGAAACAGATCAAGTTGCCAACATCCACTGAATTATATAAAAGCAAGAGAATTCCAGGAAAAAAAAATCTACTTCTGCTTCACTGACTACACTAAAGTTTTTGACTGTGTGGATCACAGCAAACTGGAAAATTTTTAAGACATAGGAATGTCAGAGCACCCTACCTGCCTCCTGAGAAACTTATACACCAGTCAAGAAGCAACAGTTAGAACCACACATGGAGCAACAGACTGGTTCCAAATTGAGAAAGGGGTAGCTCAAGGATATATATTGTCACCCTGTTTATTTAACTTCTATGCAGAGTACATCATGGGAAATGCTGGCCTGGATGAAGCACAAGCTGGAATCAAGATTGCTGAGAGAAATATCAGTAACCTCAGATAGGCAGATGACACCACCCTTATGGCAGAAAGCAAAGAGAAACTAAAGAGTCTCTTGATGAAGAAGAGTGAAAGGAGAGTGAAAAAGCTGGCTTAAAACTCAACATTCAAAAAACAAAGATCATGGCATCCCGTCCTATCACTTCATGGCAAATAGATGGGGAAACAATGGAAACAGTGACAGAGTTGATATTTGGGGGGCTCCAAAATCACTGCTGATGGTGACTGAGGCCACAAAATTAAAATGTGCTTACCTATTGGAAGAATAGGTGACCAACCTAGACAGCGTATTAAAAAGCAGAGGCATTACTTTGTTGACAAAGTTGCATGTAGTCAAATGTATGGTTTTTCCAGTAGTCATGTATGGATGTGAGAGTTGGACTATAAAGAAAGCTGAGTGCCAAAGAACTGATGTTTTTGAGCTGTGGTGTTGGAAAAGACTCTTGAGAGTCCCTTGGACTACAAGATCAAACCAGTCAATTCTAGAAGAAATCAATCCTGACTCTTCATTAGAAGGACTGATGGTGAAGCTGAAGCTCTAATTCTTTGGCCACCTGATGCAAAGAACCAACTCATTAGAAAAGACGCTGATGCTGGGAAAGATTGAAGACAGGAGGAGAAGGGGACGCCAGAAGACAAGATAATTGGATGGCATCACTTACTCAATGGACATGAGTTTGTGCAAGCTCCTGTCGATGGAGAAGGACAGGGAAGCCTGGCGTGCTGCAGTTCATGGGGTCACCAAGAGTCAGATACGGCTGAGCGACTGAACAACAGCAATATCGGAATTATTCTAAGGCTGGATGCAGCAGGATTCCAAGTTGACCTCTTTCTGTACATGTCTGGTTCCACACGAGGTTCTGTCACAGGTAAAGTAGCCTGCAGTGCTTCCATAGTGTCCAAATCTCCCATAGGCAGGTATCAAAACCCAGCAAGGGTCTTTGAGGCTAGACTTGAAACTAGCACAGCATTCACAAGCCAGGGAAGATTCAAGGGACTGGAGCAAGACTCCATTTTTCACTGAGGGAGTTTCATGCATGCACTGGGAGGCACATAATGTCAGCCATTTTAATAAGAGTGCCTAAACTCTAGAATGGGAGAAGGCAATGGCACCCCACTCCAGTACTGTTGCCTGGAAAATCCCATGGATGGAGGAGCCTGGTAGGCTGCAGTCCATGGGGTCCCTAAGAGTCAGACAGGACTGAGCGACTTCACTTTCACTTTCCACTTTCATGCATTGGAGAAGGAAATGGCAACCCACTCCAGTGTTCTTGCCTGGAGAATCCCATGGACGGAGAAGCCTGGTGGGATGCAGTCCATGGGGTCGCACAGAGTCGGACATGACTGAAGCGACTTAGCAGCAGCAGCAAACTCTAGAATGGCTTTGAGGACTAACAGGGTTCAAAGCAAGTTGCCCACAAATATACCACTTTGGCCTATTGACTATTTTGAATTAAAGTTATTTGAGAAACAACTGGTGCAAGAGTGATGCTCTGACACTCCTTTGTCCCCGCTGAAAGCAGAAAACAAGTCTCATATATGAAAGGTACTCTGTCTGCATAAAGAGGGAGAGAGACAACCTTACCCTAGAGACAAGGAATTCAGGATAAAGAAAACAATGTAAAGCAACTCTGCTGAATTTCTTCACTAATTAGTATCCAAGCCTAAGTTTATTTGTCTTGTCAGTTCTTCACAAATGTACTAAATCTTTATCTAAAAAGCATGTTAGTATTAGTTGCTAAGTCATGTCCAATCCTTCGTGACCCCATGGACGGTAGCCTACCAGCCTTCTCTCTCCAGGCCAGAATTCTCCAGGCCAGAATACTGGAGTGGGTGGCCATTCCCTTCTCTAGGGACCTTCCCAACCCAGGGATAGAACCCAGGTCTCCCATATTACAGGCAGATTCTTTACAGTCTGAGCCACCAGGGAAGTCAGATGTAAATGCTGCCTGTTTTGCTCTTTTCTTTGAGTTTCATATTTCTATGAACTCTTGTACATACAAAATTAAAATTTGATTTTCTCTTTAAACCTGTCAATTTAATTATTAGACTAACCAGAAAGGGAATTTTATTTTCCTTCCCAAGAGGACCAAATTAAATAATGCATATAAAGTCCCCAGCATTTTCCTTGGCACATATGCACTAAACAAATTATAATGAACATTACCTTTATTTCCTATTAATCTGAAAACTTTAGGACATCAATATATCTCAGCATAATACAGTATCTGATCAATTGAAAGCCATTAATAATTACTATTTAATTAATATAGAATAAATGAATATTCTCATAAATATTTCTGTACTTATAGAGCCTGCCCATTGGCATGAAGTGTACAACACTTCAGCAACCTCAGTCTAAAATTATATGGAATGAATTGTCTTTCCTAAATTAACCAATATTTGAAAGAATCAATTTACTGTTTCCTTGCTTCAAACAGACACAGCCTCTGGGTAAAAGGTTAAAGTATCTTCCTTGTTCAGTGAGAAATATCTAAAGCTAGAAAACAAATGACACACCCTAAACTTACTTAACTAAATAAAGATGTATATTCTTTTCAGCAATCGAAGCAAGGAACAACACACAGGTGTAAAATTCCTTCAGGTAATTAGAATACAGGTTTTGTAAATGGCGAGAACAGAAGAGCCAAAATGACATGAGCAGAAGGCAAGAATGTGTTCAAGTTTTTTTTTTAATATTTATGAAGTATGGGTAGTAGGCCAAATATGGTGAGCAACAAGTAAATAGACATAGACTATCTTTTAAAAATCAGTTTAGAAATGAGAGAAGCACACGAAGAGTAGCTTCCAACACTACCTCCTCTGCCCACAAACTCTTCTGTTGCTCTTAAGGCTCCCGTTTCCCCTGCAATATTGCTATATCCTTGCTTTACTCTGGTTTCCGGCATCTACACTTCCTAGATAACCATCTCCTTTCCATCTCAGTCTCTCTTATTCACTGTACAGTAAATGTCTCAAAATTTAGGATTTCACTGTTTGCAAACCAGTAACAGATCTTCCACCTTCCCATTCCTGGAAGAAGTATCATTGTATGATTTGGGCTTCTTAAAGACCAAATAAATTGGTGTTAGAATTATAGTAACCATTACACATGTGTTCATTCTCATTAAAAACATATGAGCATATACATTTGTTAAAGTTCATCTTTCAAACTTCTTTCATCCTTCTCTTTCAAACATGAATATTTTCCATACAATAGATTTTATCTTCTTAAACAATAGAATATAAAGTATGAAAAAGTATGAAATCAGATTGGTTGCATCTGATAGCTGTCCCCTGTCACTTATTAGCTGACTTTGAACAAGTTATGTAAACTTTACAGGCTTCTGTTTCTTTATCTGCAAAATAGAGATAATGTTTTACCATTTTTTATGGAGTTGTTAGGAGAATTTATTGAGCTAATACATTTAAAACACTCAGAAATGTGTCTGAAATTAGATTAAATGATAGATGTTTTGTGCATGCTAAGTCACTTCAGTTGTGTCCAATTCTGTGTGACCCTATGGAATGTAGCTTACCAGGTTCCTCTGTCCATGGGTTTCTCCATGTAAGAATACTGGAGTGGGTTGCTATGCCCTCCTCCAGGGCATCTTTCTAACCCAGGGATCGAACCTGTGTCTCTTACGTCTCCTGCATTGCATAATTGCTAGTTTATAAATATTCAGGAAATCCACTAGTTTTGGAAAGCTTATGACTCGGTTTTTAAAATTTTTCTTAAAAAATGCATTATGTTCTTTAAGTTTTGAGACCCTGGATCTTATGGAAATTCTCAGTCCTGGATTGTGCATACTTATTTTAGTGTAAATTCACACTAATAGGTGAGGTATGTGAAAGGACAAGTACCTGGGAGAAGTATTACTTACGAACTCAAACCATTTGACTCACCGATGGATGAAACAATAGTATGTTGAGTATATTGACAATCTGTACTTATTACAGATTGGGGTTTTTTTAACCCCATTTAATTTTTGCTGTTCTGAATGTTATGCTTTTCTGCAACAAAATGGGCTGCCTTGGAAGCCTTCGCATCTCCTGTCTGAAAGAGCAACTCTTCTCATTTATACTTGTCATTAAGGGTAAGGAAATCTTCTCAACAGAGACTAACCCACCAGGACACTTAATTAGAGCCACCACACGGTTTGTGTCAAAATTAATCAAACTTTGTGTTTAAAACAATCCCTTCTGAAGTATAATATCTGTTTATTTTGTGATAATTTTGATGGGATTGACAGATACTAATAACTTTCTCCTCAGGGACAAGTCTAAAGCCAGTTCTACCTGGCCAGGAAAGAGTTGATCTGTGTCATTATGTCATCAATAAAATAGACTTGAACCTAAACAATGCTGAATGGAGAATTCATTTATTACTTCAGTCAAGTGTCCGATTTGAAGTCATTTTTTTCCTCTTAAGTGTAGATTTTACCTATTAAAAGAAAAAAATTAGAAATAGTGTGAGTAGGTTCAGAGTATTATGCATAAAACTGAAAATGTCTTTCTTTTCTAGACAAACTACATTGTTGATCCCAGCATAATTCTACGCAATTATAATAGTAATTTATTAAAATAAAAGTGGCTAAAAAATAAACCAGTTATTTGGAAACACACAGATATACATGTTTGCCTTCAAAATATTGAGATTTTTCTCATAGTATTGAAAGAGTCATCGGTTCTAGATTTGGCTTCTGATGGGGCTCAAGGGAGTGCCCCCAAACATGCCACTTTGGCATATTATTTTGAATTAAAGTTACTTAAGAAATAGCTGATGCAAGAAAAGTACTCTGACCCCCTTGAAAGGAGAAAAGAAATCTCCCATATGAATGATCCTCTCTCTATACTAGGAAGTAGAGAGGCATCCTTATCACCTGAAATGGAGAATTTAGAAGTCAAGAAGGCTATATACACAAAACTTGCTATTTCTTCACTAATTTGCTATCCCAGGCCCAAACTTCTCTATGTTTTCAATCTTCACAAATGTATTGTTTCTTTATTTAAAAGGTAGAAAAGCTACCTGTTTTGGTCACTTTTTAGGTCTTATGTCTAAGGGACCTTCACATGTACTAAATTATTTTTTTTTTCCTGTTAATGTGTCTTGTATTAAGTTAATTATTTACTGGCCCAAAGAACCAAGAAGGAGAGAAAGAAATTTTCCCCTCCCTGACACTTCCAATGTTGCCAAAAATCACTGTCATTTCACTGCTTATAAAATGGGATAAAGGCAGAGTTCAGAGTAATCATTTTCTATTGAAGTATAATTGCTTTACAATGCTGTATTAGTTTTTATTGTACAACGGAGTGAACCAGCTGTATGTATACATACATGTACACATTTCTGCTCCCTCTTGGACTTTCTGAAACTATTCCCCATCTTCCCCATCTAGATCATCACAGAGCACTGAGCTATAAATACACAGCAGATTCTATACAACACTATGCTATACAGTAGGTTCCCACTAGCTATCTATCTTACACACACTAGTGTATTTATGTCAAACCTAATCTCCCAGTTCACCTCACCTTCCCCTCCCCTCTGCCCTTCTCTACATCCTCATCTTTATTCACTCATCTGTACCATTTTTCTAGATTCCACATGCATACATTAATATATAATATTTGTTTTTTTCTGATTTACTTCACTCTATATGACAGACTCTTGGTCCAACCACATCTCTACAACCATTTTTAAAGAGATCATTCAGAAGTGTCAAACACAACCTCTGCCCTTATCCGCTTGGCTCAAACTTAGATGTTGGAGCTATTGGCTCATGTAGTTTCAAGACAGACTAGGAGATACTGCCTGTACTCAGGGAAGTATATGTATGGCTGACATTCAGATGTTCTAGTATCTGAATAAAAGAAGAGATATTGGGTACTGGAACTGAGTGAGCAGTTGACATCTCCAGGACATTTGAAGTTTTTTAGCTGCCATGCGTCTATCCTTTATTCAGCATCATGAATTTTCTGCATAGAATCACGTATTTTTCACTGTATCTAACTTTCAATTTGGTTTCTATTCTCTAACTCCAGAAGTGGGACATTTTACCCAGGTCATATTAATTAGAATAACGTTTTATTGTTGGTCCAGTGACTGATTCCGAGATGGGTGTTAATTCTACTGAGGAACAAACAAATAATCCTTGGGCCTGAGCAGGAACTCCATTCTCTTTTCCATTTGAAGTGAACATGAGGCACAATTGTCTTGCAGCTATTGGCAGTCATTTAAGTACCACATGGAGCCTAAGAATGAAGCCAATAGAGAGTAAAGCCAAATCAAAGAATAGTGATAGACATGATTTTAATTACCTTCCATGAGTCTTATATTCAATCCTATTTAAACTCATGTTTATCTGTAGACTTCTTAGCTATGTAAGCCAATGTATTGGCTTAAGATTTAACTGATGTAAAACAATACAAGAAAACATACAAGTGAGAAAATAATTCATTTTCTGGTAATTCTTTATAAATCTAAAATATGGTAGAGTAATACTAAATGTTTACCTTTGAGCATTTATTCCAAACGTGATATTTTGGAATTTTTGTCATGGGTTATAAAAGATATTTTCAGCAATTACACTCCTACTCTACCTTATACAAACTTGAAATGTTGAAAGATTATTTTTGCTAAAGTGATAAATGAAAATGATTTCCCATTTTTTTCTCGTATTAGTGAAAATCCTATACTATGTATTATATCACACAATTCTAAAGCTTTTAGCTCAAGTGATTAGTTGCTCAATCATGCCCAACTCTATGACCCCATGGGCCTGTCAGGCTCCTCTGTCCATTGGATTTTCCAGGTAAGAATACTGGAGTGGGTTGCCATTCCCTTCTCCAGGGGATCTTCCCTACCCAGGGATAGAAGCCAGGCCTCCTGCATTGCAGACAAATTCTTTATCATCTGAGCCATCATCACACAATTCTAAAACTTTAGCTCAAGCAGAAGAAAATTCTTCTCCAAGATTTCTCTGACTTTTTCTTTTGCCTTATTATCTTCCCTTTTCTGGGCTTTATGTATATCACTATCTTATCACTCAAACAATTATGTTGAAATTATCTGTTTAATTATCTACTTCCACTGGGTGCTTAAAACATCTTTATACCCCAAAGCCAACAACAATGTCTGACATGTAGCAGGAGCTCAATGTACACTTTTTGATTAAGTAGGTTTTCTTTTTTTAAAGCAGCTTTAGTTTCACAACAAAATTGAGAAGGAAGCACAAGAGTTCCCATATGCCCCTTGCTCCCACACTCACACGTATTACTCAGTTATAAACTTCATGGACCAAATCGGTACATTTATTACAGTCAATGAACTTACATTGATACATATTATCAGTCGAAGTCCATAGTTCACTCTTGGTCAGGTACATTCTATGAGTTTTGACAAATGTATAATGACACATATGTATCATTCTGGTATCACACATAGTATTCTCATTGCCTCTAAAATCCTCCATGCTCTGCCTATTTATACCTCATTCATCTCCCAACCTCTGGAAATCACTGATTTTTTTTTTCCCCACTGTCTCCATAGTTTTGTCTTTTCCAGAATGTCATGTAGTTAGAATCATACAGTATATAGCATTTTTCAGAGATTTCTTTTACCTATTAATATATTTTTAGGTTTCTTCCTTATCTTTTCATGACTTTGTAGCTCATTTCTTTTTAGCACGAAATAATATTTCATTATGAAATTAAAAGACACTTGGAAGAAAAGCTATGACCAAACTAGACAGCATATTAAAAAGCAGAGACATTACTTTGCCAACAAAAGTCCATCTAGTCAAAGCTTTGGTTTTTCCAGTAGTCATGTATGGATGTGAGAGTTGGACTGTGAAGAAAGCTGAGCACCAAAGAATTGATGCTTTTGAACTGTGGTGTTGGAGAAAACTCTTGAGAATCCCTTGGACTACAAGGAGATCCTTCCTAAAGGAAATCTGTTGATCCTAAAGGAAATCAGTCTATCCTAAAGGAAATCAGTCCTGAATATTCATTGAAAGGACTGATGCCAAAGCTGAAACTCCAATACTTTGGCCACCTGATGCAAAGAACAGACTCATTGGAAAAGACCCTGATGCTGGGAAAGATTGAAGGCAGGAGGAGAAGGGGACGACAGAGGATCAGATGGTTGGATGGCATCACCAACTCTGTGGACATGAGTTTGAGTAAGCTCTGGGAGTTGGTGACGAACAGGGAAGCCTGGTGTATTGCAGTCCATGGGGTTGCAAAGAGTTGGACACAACTGAGCAACTGAACTGAACTGAATATTTCATTGTCTGGATTGTCACAGTTTATTTATCCATTCACCTACTGAAGGAC
Organism: Bison bison bison; assembly: GCF_000754665.1. NCBI lineage: Eukaryota > Metazoa > Chordata > Mammalia > Artiodactyla > Bovidae > Bison > Bison bison. The sequence goes on along the minus strand of NW_011494855.1, from coordinate 2,190,408 downwards.
ATCTTGTTACTTTCAAGTTTTGGCAATTATGAATAAAGCTCCTATAAACAATCATGTGCAGGTTCTTGTGTGGATATAATTTTTAAGTAATTTGAGGAAATACTAAGTAGCATAATTCCTAGAACATATGGTTAAAGCATGTTTTGTTTTGCAAGAACTAATCAAACTTTCTTCAAAAGTGACTGTTATAATTTTTCATTCCCACCAGTAATAAATAAGAATTCCTTTTGCTCTATATCATGGTCAGCATTTGATGTTGTGTTTTGGATTTTCGTCATTCTAGTAAATACATAGCTATCTGGTTTTAATTTACATTTCCCTGATGACACATGATGCAAAGGATTTTTTTCATATACTTGTTTTCCCTCTGTATATCTTCTTTGGTGACATGTTTTATAAGGTCTTTGGCCCTTTTCTTTTTGGTTTGTTTGTTTACTTATTGCTGAGTTTTAACAGTTTTTGTATATATCTTGGATGAGCCCTTTATGTCTTTTGCAAAGATTTTCTCCAGGTCTGTGGCTTCTCTTTCTCTTCCACAGAACACAAGTGTTTAATTTTAATGAAATCTAGCTTATCAATTATTTCTTCTTTGGTGCTGTATTTGATAAGTTATCACCATATCCAAAGTCATTTGGATTTTCTCCTGTTATCTTCTCGAAGTTTCATACTTTTGCATTTTACATTTAAGCCTATGATCCATTTTGGATTAAATTTTGTGGAGAGTGTAAGGTCTGTGTTTAGATTTTTTTTTCCTTTTTTGCATACAGATGTTCATATTTTTCAGCACCATTTGTTGAAAAGAACAACTTTCCACTATTGTGTTGTCTTTTCTGCTTTGTCAAATACCACTGGACTATAATTATGTGGTCTGTTTCTTGGCTTCCTATTCCATTCCATTGATCTATTTGTCTTTTCTTTCACCAATATCATACTGTACTGATCACTGTGAAAATGAATGTGTTAGTCACTCAGTCGTGTCCAACTCCCTGTGACCCCAGGCTCTTCCGTCCATGGGATTTTCCAGGCAAGAATACTGGAGTGGGTTACTATTCTCTTCTTCAGGGGATCTTGCCAACCCAGGGATCAAACCTGGGTCTCCCCATTGCAGACAGATTCTTTACTGTTTGAGCCACCAGGGAGGCCCTTTGACTACTGTAGCTTTATAGCAAGACTTGAGACAGGGTAGTGTCCTTGTCCTTCTCCTTCATTATTGTGTTGGCTATTCTGGATCATTTGCCTCATTATATAAACTGAGTCCAATACATGTCACTTAATTGGAATAAAGCACTTTTCAATACTTCTGTCACCTAAATAGTTTTTGCAATAACAATGGGCTTTTCTTCATAGAAAAAAAGACTATACTCCAGGCTCATCAATGGGGTATGGGAATTAAAATTTTTTCACCACTTTTTTCAGTATTAGTAAAACAGGCATCTTGTTTTCTCTCAGCTAACAAACTTGCACAAAAGTTTTGAGGTAGTTAGCTAGGCTTAGAGATTAATAAGTGCCCAATCAGTGTGAAAAAAAAAAAATAATGTGAATCTGGACTGTAGCCTTTTATGTAAAATTACACTTACACTTTAGTTCTTTTTGCTTGAAGATAGCTATGGTAAATAAACTGGTGTTTAGAAGATCTATGTCCAGTCCTGTTGTTCTCTTCTTTAATTAGGTATTTGTTCCTGGAAAACCCACTCACCTATTCTTACTCATCTCACAGCCTCCCAAGAAAATACCCTATCACCTCATGGTCTGGAACAATGTTCTTTTTTTCCCTGTAAATATCCTGTCTTTTTTCCTGGCACTGTAATAGGTACTGAATATAAAATTGCACCCCTTGGAAAGTACACATGAGCAAGTAATTTTTATTTGATTCTTAGTATTGATAGTATTCCTAATTCTTTATTCTCTCCTAAGATAATATGACTTCTTAATCAATAATAAACTCTATTCCTAAAGTCTCAAACTCTACCAAATATTTGAGGAGTGGAAAGAGTTGGCATCTTAATGTAGAACAGTGGGTTTCTGCATCTCCTATCATTTTGAAAATTTAGTTTCTAAAATGGTAAACTGTATGTAGTAGGTTTGGGCAATATTTTTAAATAGACTTCTCTTCTCTGGAGAATTTAACTCTAAAACTATTATCTGCATTGAAAGGAAGTGTTTTAATGGAAAAGTGGTATAAATGCATGTCTTTTTATGGAGTTTTTACAGTTTCTTTTTTAATATATGATTTAATAAGAAGTGTATGCATGAAAAAGATGGCTTTGGTATTCTTTCCATTATATTCTTTTATTATTCATACATTTGATAATATTAAGCCATGAGTGGTTTACACTAGGTGTGTTATTTTATTCAGTGACTTAAACATTGTGAAAAGGGGATTTTTTTAAAAAAAAGAGTAAGCGAAGTTAACTGTTCCATGCTTGAGATTTGGCAATGCAAGCTTTTTCATAAATAAATATAAAATAATGTGTTTTCTAATTTGTTTTTCATGGAAAGATAAATAATAGATTTAAATTGTTTCCTCAGAATGTCAGAGAGAAATAATTCCTCTATCTTAGTCTTATGCTATATGTTCAATGTTAAATAAAATACATTGTACATAAATATTTCTAAATAAAATTATTTTTAATTAAGAAAATTCCTCTTTTCCTTTTAACCAAAATGACGCAGAACAAAAAACAATGCAACATAGGGCTCAGGAGACTGAATTTGATCTTAGATGAGACAGAGGAACTCTGCAGGTTTTGGTGAACACACATACTCATACACATAAATTTGTATTTGTGATGATAATTTGTTTTACTGCAACGATCTAACTATATAGCCTGCACTAAGGCACAGTCAAAAAAATTGAAAGGAGAAGATATATTATTTAATAATTTCAAAGCAGAAGTGAAAATTGTTATATAATGGATATAGATATTATTGGGGGTAAGAGATGACCCTGGACATCCTAATTTGCCTGACTATTATTTTTTTTTCCTTTTTGATAGGTAAGAACTGCATTTACTTAGAGAGAAACACACTCCACAGACAAGACTACCGCTGTTGCAGAGGGCAAGTACGGCCTAGTATTTTTTTGTAATTAAAAATATTAAAATCAAGCATATTAATCACACAATACATAATATTTAAGAAGTCTTAAACCTCTTAAATGTTAGTTTTTATGTAGACTAGATGAAAGTCAACAGTAATAACCAATGTCATAGAAGCATAAATGCTTTCTCTGACTTGTCTTCTTGAATGGTGATATAATATTCTCAGAATATAACTTTATTCCTAAACTACAGAGTGATTATGAGAGAATTTTGTAGGGCATTTGTCAAGATTTATAAGCGAAGCTTTTATACACCCAATGTCTAAATCATGCCCAGATTCTATTGTACCCTCAGAGGTAAGTGTGGGATAGGAGAAACAGTAAGTGGTAATATTTATATATATATGTATATATTTCTCCTTCTCGTTCCTATTGAGAATCACCATGTTAGAGCCACAGATAAAAACATACAATTTTGTATTAATCATGCCAACAAATTTGAACATGTGTCAGTGATTTAGTCAACTTCTGAATTAAAAATGTGTGGTGAAGGTAGAAAAGATCTGATTTAATTTGCTGATTAATATGTACTCAATATATTGATCAACACATCATATTAGGTACTTGAGAAATGTTTATTTAAAAATTAAATTGAAAATTTCTTATTCTTAAGTGTTCCCTTATCACAGTCATACTATTTTCAACATAGATCATATAGCATACCTATTAAAATTAAAACTGTGAATAACAAATTTAATCCTGAAATGAAACTGTATTGAAAACCCATTGACTTTAAGCCAGATAGCTTTGAATCCTAGTGTTGACTCGTTTACTAAAATTTCATGACCCTGAAAAAATATGTACTGAAAGTCATTTTCTTCATTTAAAATATTGAGACAATAGCACATAAATCACTGTGTTATTAGAAAGATTAAATTAGATTTAAATTAAATTGTGTTATTAGATAACACAAGGGAAAGGACTAGCAAAAATCTGGATCTATTAAGTGATCACTAAAAAACCTACTTCATTTCTCTTTTAAATTAAAGCAAAACATTACAAAATGTGGGAATTAGAACTTAATAATGTAGTCATTAATACTGAATATTTACAGTTATAATAATCAGAATTAATCATCCATATGATCATGTTAAAGACAAACACGAAGACATAAAGAAAAGTAGACAAAGAAAACCATAGCAACCCTCCAAAAAACAACCATATAATAACTTAAATAGCCTCAAAAATATATTTCAAGCTTATCTAATAAGAATATCATTAGGATTTATTATGAAATACATTCCAAAGTCAATCATAATTATTTTTGAATGTTTATTTTGAAATAATAGTGAACTTATTGAAAAGTTTTTAAAATAGTAAAAGAAAATCCCATATATACTCAGATTAACCAATTTTTATTTTGCCACATTTGTATCTGAATGTGATACCTCAAATGGGTCACAAAAAATGCTTTTGTAGTATATCTATTGGAGAAGCATAACTTGAATCTAATCATGAAAAAAACATTGAACTGCTCAACTTTTGAAAGAACTTTGTAGTAATGTCAATTAACTTTTATCATCCTATTTTCCAGTCTTATCACCAGAGAAACTTCCCAGAGGAAGCAGAGAAGAGAATCTGGATTTTCTCTTATCTTTTACAGACAAGCATTTGACATCACACTGGATGCAGATTATAACTGGATTTTGGAAGAATTACTCAATTCAGGGTGGCAGTTGCTTATAATACTCAAGCTATGTGACTTATTATAGGCCTTCTCCTGACCTTGAAAAAAACTAAACCAGGAAATAAGAATATAGTTGTCCTGAAAAACTGGTGTATACTCATAACCGTTTTCTCATTCATAATTGCTTCGGAGACAAAAATTTCAGTCAACATTTGTTCAAGTGACAAGTTGGGTAAGTGGAGAAGGGTATATGATGGGTATACAATTCAGTCTACCTGTCAATTCATGGATAAAACAACCATCATGTGACTTTAAAAAAAATACACACACATACACATACACAGAGTGGTCAACTGTCTTCTCTTAAAGTACATCATCATTCAACCCACTTAAAAAGATAATATTACTAAAATTAATTTTAAAATATAACTCCGTGTGTGTGTGTGTGTGTGTGCGTGTGCTGTTGTTTCAGTCATGCCTGACTCTTTACAACCCTATGGGCTGTAGCCTGCCAGGCTCCTGTGCCCATGGGCTTCCCCAGGCAAGCCTACTAGAGTGGATTGTCATACCATCCTCCAGATCTTCCTGACCCAGGGATGGAATCCATATCTCTTACGTCTCCTGCATTAGCAGTCGGGTTCTTTACCGCTAGCATCACCTAGGAAACCCTATAGAAAATATAACTACATCTTTCCAAATTAACATTCTTAGGCATCTACCTATCAGAGGACAACAAACTTCAGAGGATATCAAAATTTAACCAATTATAAGAATTATGAATGCAAGCAGAGAAACACCTCTCACAAAAATGCTCTGAGATACTCAAACCAGCTCATATTCTCTGAGATCGCCAGATTATTATCTGCCTGCAAACATCTTATTCTTATCTTCCTGGGAACAAGTTTAGTTCCTTGTTCCTCCTAACCTCCCTGTACCTATTACTCATCTCTTGGTAGAAATAATGTAAGGTTCTGGGTGTTCCTGCCTTTCTGTATCTGTCCAACTTATTCATCGTGGCCTAGTAGAGCTTACAAGTGGAACAGAATGCAGTTAGCCTCTGACTAATGCTTACAGTAGCAACTGCCACATTATGGTTCTAGAAAAGAACTGCTCAATTGTATGACATCCCCTCTGACTTAATTTTGGAAATCTAAATGCTGACAATGATCTACTTAATAGGACTTTGAATGCTGCAATTTATTTTGTTTCTTCTGCTTTGCTTCCTTGGGGCCTATCATAACATGCTTATTCTCTGTCTGTCCTCTTTTTATCGCCTAAGACTGAAATGGCACAGTTTATGCTAAACTGACAACATCAATGTGTGCACCTTTCCCGAAATTTACATATAAACCTCCTGGCTGTAATCTCTTTTCTAATAGATAAAAACTATTCAACTGTTCTAACCAATAAGTGACATTTTAATACAGGCTACTCATCTTATTCTCACAGCAGTTACCTGCTGTATATGACTAAAACAAGAGCATCTTTGCAAAACCAAAATGATGATTTATACATATTTGATGCATAAGTTCCTTGCTTTCAGGTTAGTAACTATGGGAAGACTGTATCCTTATCTGTTTAATTAATGATGTAGGCTTTTATATTTGGTTTTCATAAGAAATCAGTTGTTGCCTGGTAACCAACTTGCCTGTGGGCTCCCAGAAGAAGCTGGGTTTTCTAAGCAAAGCACCCTGTTGTCTTATAAATAGGGCAGTAAAGCTTGCTCAGACATGCCTTAGGCATTCAGCAGCTCTTTTACTTTACAAGCATCTGATTCTGACTGAGAAGTTCTCTTCACTAGAGACACACTCAAGTGGACAAAGAGGAAGCAGAAGCAAGGCCCCAACTTCCATTTTAGCTTGATAGTATGAAGGAAGACCAGAGAAATATTTGCTCTCATTTCCCAAACAGGGAAAATAAGCTAAATTAGAGAAATATTAATTAGCTGAAACTAAAAATCAATTTTGATTCTTGGACAGTTTAGCTTCAGGACAAACTAAAGCACAGCAGGACAATGGCAAATAGTGGCACCAAAATGGAGGTACTGAAAAAAATCCAACTTATAAAAATGGATTCTATAAAAGTATGTATCTCTGATCTTGAAGAAAGGTTTTTCTCAGTCAGAGTAACAATGTTACTTTTTTTACATTCAATTGCTGTGCTATGCTTAGTCACTCGGTCTTGTCCAACTCTTTGCAACCCCATACACTGCTGCCCATGAGGCTCCTCTGGCCATGGAATTCTCCAGACAAGAATACTGGAGTGGTTTGCCATGCCCTCCTCTAGAGGATCTTTCCAACCCAGGTATTGAACCAGGTCTCTCGTATTGCAAGTGGATTCTTTAGTGTCTGAGCCACCAGGGAAGCCCAAGAATACTGGAGTGGGTAGCCTATCCCTTCTCCAGGGGATCTTCCTGTCCCAGGAATCAAACCGGGGTCTCCTGCATTGCAGGTGGATTCCTTACCATCTGAGCTACCAGGGAAGCTCCTTTATACTCTATTAGTGCTTATATAATATTATATTCTATTTATTCCGTACATCTGTTTTTATTTTTCTTTGACAACATAAGTTCCAAGAGAAAAAGAAGAGTACTTTTTTTCTTCCTCACCTATGTTCTCAACTCCTAGAAAAGAGCATGACACAACATTCATACCCAATCAGTGTTTGCTGAATAAAAGTCAAAAGTAGTCTAAGCTACGAGGGCGGGACACTGTTAATATTTTTTATTGCAGATAACCGTTTCTCCGTAAAGATTTATTAAGTGAACATAGTATGAGTGAATGGGTGAATAAATGAGATGAATGAATGAAAGAATGAGTGAATAATAAAAAGCAGAAAGGAAGAACAGAACCTCTTAACTACCCAAAAGACTGAGTTAAAAGCCTCTAAGACACAAATCATTTAGTAGTGACTAAATACTCATAGATAAAACAGCTCAAAGAGTACTGAGGATGTACTTGGGAAAGCAATCGGGCACAATTAACTAAATAATGATGGGTATCCAGATATCCAGTAGGATAAAAATTATTGCCATATTCATCTTAAAAATTCATTATGATAAGTACATATACATGAGGTTGTTTTGTTTTACTCCCTGAGTCTTGTCTGACTCTTTTGGGACCCCATTGACTATAT
>NW_011494855.1:2143660-2182446 GCF_000754665.1 Bison bison bison | reverse complement strand
CTCTGTTCATGGGATTTCCCAGGCAAGAATAATGGAGCTGATTGCCATTTCCTTCATATATACATGATGTTGCTGCTGCTGCTGCTAAGTTGCTTCAGTCGTGTCCGACTCTGTGTGACCCCAGAGATGGCAACTCACCGGGCTCCCCCGCCCCTGGGATTCTCCAGGCAAGAACACTGGAGTGGGTTGCCATTTCCTTCTCCAAAGCATGAAAGTGAAAAGTGAAAGTGAAGTCGCTCAGTCGTGTCCGACTCCTAGTGACCCCATGGACTGCAGCCCACCAAGCTCCTCCGTCCATGGGATTTTCCAGGCAAGAGTACCGGAGTGGGGTGCCATTGCCTTCTCCGGCATATATACATATTTATATATATATATATACACACATATATATACATATATATATATATATACCCATACATATAATTGGATTTCCCTGATGGCTCAGCAGGTAAAGAATCCACATACAGTGCAGGAGACACAAGAGATATGGGTTTGATCCCTGGCTCGGGAAGATCCCCTGGGTCGAGAGGAGGGCAAGACAACCCACTCTAGTATTCTTGCCAGGAAAATCCCATGGACAGTGGAGCCTGGTGGGCTAAGTTCCATGGGTTCCCACAAAGAGTTAGACACAATTTATTCACAAAAATCTGTCTCAATTTTTGGCATTTTAAATTTAGCTACCATTTATTGAGTGCCTACTATATTCCAGGCACTTTCTTCAAACTATTTCTAATTGTAAATATATACAAAGTTAGGCATTATCTTTCTTCTTTCAAACTAAGCAAACCAAGATAGAAAGAGGCTATTAGACTTGTAAAAGCTCCATATAAATTACATAAAATATGCTTATGTTATTGTCCCTATGTTATTATAGGGCATAAAATTTGCCACTTCAAAAATGTCTCTTTGACATATGGATTATTTCAAACTGAAAACAATCAAGGTCCAAAAGACTCAGGAAGAAACTTTGGCCTTCCCCCTAACTGCCTAAGGAATGAAGATAGAGGACCTGTTCCAAGAAGGGAGATATCGCCACCGATAACTCTTGTACCAGTTAGGTGTTAGTGGCTCAGTTGTGTCCCACTCTCTGTAACCCCATGGACTGTTGCCTGCCAGAGTCATCTGTCCATGGAATTCTCCAAGCAAGAATACTAGAGTGGGTTGCCATGCCCTCCCCCAGGGGATCTTCCCAAAATTACATGTGGAACCTAGTAAAGTCTGTTAAAATCCCTCTGTGTCCGACTGTCTCTGCAAGGCCCAGAAAACATTTGTTTACAAAGCATTTACTTTTTTATTTCCATGACAATTGCCTTTCTTCCTTCTGAGGTCTCAAACCACTACTCCCAACATCTTTTTGCCTTTAGCTGAAGATGATATTTAAGGTGAGAGTTTCAGCCATTTTGACAAGTTACTCAGTTTTCTGAGATCTCTCCCATGTTTACATGGTTTTAAACTTTTATTTGATTTTCCTTTGCTAATCTTTCTCATGTCAGTTTAATTCTTAGACCAGGCAGAAGAACCTAGAAGTGTAGAGGAAAATTTCTTCCTTCCTGACACAATGCAAAATAAATTGAAGAAAAATATTCTATGTTTATTAAAATAATACCAAAAGTCAAAATAAATATTTGTCTGGAGTCAACTTAATATTTAGAGCTTATCTAGGACAGAGGAGCATGGTAAGCTCCTACAGACCATGGGGTTGCAAAGAGTTGGACACGACTGAGCGACTTCACTCACGAACTCACTCACACACACAGAAAATAAAATATTGACTATAAAATGACAAATCTTCCCTTACCTAGTACCCTGGAATATTTAGTCAAGAAGGGAGAAATAATTTTGTAAGAATTATACACTAGTTGAACATGTTTGGTTTTTGTTGTTTATTTTTATTTTTTGCTATAATTAGTAAATATTCCAGAAAATGTACTGCATTGATATTCTACTTGATAGAAACAAACAAAAAAATGTTTGGTTAAATACATGGCAAAAATAGAATATTTATAGGGAGGGTAAAATATCAATTTCAGAATAACAAAAAAATTTTTGTATATCCAGTAATATTTTATTACTATCTTCAATTCCATTCTGAAGGAGATCAGCCCTGGGATTTCTTTGGAAAGAATGATGCTAAAGCTGAAACTCCAGTACTTTGGCCACCTCATGCGAAGAGTTGACTCATTGGAAAAGACCCTGATGCTGGGAGGGATTGGGGGCAGGAGGAACAGGGGACGACAGAGGATGAGATGGCTGGATGGCATCACTGACTCGATGGACGTGAGTCTGGGTGAACTCCGGGAGCTGGTGATGGACAGGGAGGCCTGGCGTGCTGCAATTCAAAGGGTTGCAAAGAGTCGGACACGACTGAACGACTGATCTGATCTGATCTGATCTGATCTTCAATTCCTTTCGTTACAGCTTAGAGTTCCATAAGTAGTTATTGAAAACATGAAAGAGAGGGAAGAAACAATATGAAAATAAGTGTAAATCAGACTTTAATGTTTTCCATGCTGGCAATAGAATATTGATTTATATATTGTTATTTTGAGTCTCACAATAATACATTTCTTAAAGAGTTGTTTCCTGAAGTCTATTTGTTTTCTAAAATATACATTTTTTTGTTGTTGTTGTTAAAACAATGGAATTGAAAGAAAGTAAAAAAAATGAAACCCATTAGGTAGAGAATATTTTCTCTGTCCTTGAAAATAACCAATCATATCATAAACACTAGTGTTATAACCTATAGGAAGTAGCAAATAAAATACAAAATGAATTGCTCTTCTTTTTATGTATTTATAATAGTTTTCTCCTAAAATAGTTAGTCATTTTGCTGCATCTGTCATATTGGAAGCATATCAACTTCTAGGAATTTTAGAGGGAGAGTAAAAAAATAATGGCACAGCAATGGTTTTGAAAATATAATGTTACATTTGGAGCTAAGTGGAACAGAGCAACCCAACATATCTAATGTAGTATAACTAAAACTATTTTATGTGAGTTTATTTCTTGAAATTCATACTCAACTTTGAAGCAAAGCCCTTGAGGCCTGAAACTCTGTACTCTGTAAAAGAGCACTTTTATATTTCTATAGATGGCTCTTTAAAAACTGGAATCTTTATTATTACTTAATTTCAAAAATCTTTATCATTATCAATAAGTGAGTACTACACATCTACCAGATAAGATTAAAAATCTCCAGGTGGCTTTCATTAGGCCCCGTAGTGAGGTATCTCTGTACTGATGAAAGCCACTACTGTAGTAGCAGTGTATCATGGGGCTTAAGCGTGTAGACTCTAGAGCAGACTGCCTGTGTTGCAGCACTTGGTTACTCTGTGATTTCATCATAACCCTACTTCACTTCAATAGACTCAAAATCAAGATAATAATAGTGCCTATCTTATAGAATTGCTAAAAATAATTAAGATCAATGATATTAGATATCACTATTGGTTAATTCTAATAGAATAAATTAAATTTTCACAAGGTTGAGAACCATACATATTTTTGCTTATAACTGACTCCTATGCCTAGTAAAATTTCTGGAAAACAGTAGATACTCAACAAAGTTTATTGAATAACTGGAAGAATGTATGAATAAAAAAGATGAAAGGTAGGGTAGAGGATAAAAAACCATCACTTCACAAGCTATTATTTTTTCAAGATGCAAAACTGAATATTCAACTATTATTTTTCTTACCAGTAAGTTATTCTATTGTTGAGATAAATAAACAAAATATTCTATGTGATCTCTGAGCATGATTATTTCACTGTTGCAAGGTACAGGCAATCTTCTCTGAAGTTAAACTACACTGTTCCTTTACATTATTAAGCATTTGGATTGATGTATGAACGTAATGGAAATGTTTTTAGCAATTTAGGAAGGCTACTTCCTTATAATTCATATTGTGAAGCATGAAAGCTTCATGTTCTTATCTTCCAGATGACCTACTGTTATTACTGGGTGAATACAGTTATATTTTCCTATGTTTTAAGAGGTAGAGATTCTGTTCATAATCTAGTGTCTAACATCAAGTCTTTAAACCTTTCTTATTTTGATTTGAAAAAAAATTAAAAGCTGAAGTGAAAATAAATTAACATTTATTAAAGAACTGCTGTACATTTGGGTTCTGCGCAATTATTTCTCACATGTTCTTTAACTGTAACAACAATTTTATTTTATGGTTTGAGAACATGATGTTTAGAGAGATTATGAAATATGCTTTATATTAGATAGATATAACATGGCAAAGGAAGAATTCGAACTAAGTTGCATCACATTCTGAAACCCATTCTTATCCTGCTAAAAGGATAAGATTAATTCAATTGTATCTGTTGTATTATATATAAATATAATATTTCCTAAACTGTGTCATGAGTAATACAACAAGGCTGTATATTGTCTCCCTGCTTATTTAACATATATACAGAGTACATTTTGTGAAATGCCAGACTGGATGAAGCACAAACTGGAATCAAGATTGCTGGGAAAAATATTAATAACCTCAGATAAGCAGATGACAGCACCTCTATGGCAGAAAGCAAAGAGGAACTGAAGAGCCTCTTTTTGAAAGTGAAAGAAGAGAGTGAAAAAGTTGGCTTAAAACTCAACATTTGAAAAAAAAAAATATCGTGGCATCTGGTCCTATCGCTTCATGGCAAATAGATGGGGAAACAATGGAAACCGTGACAGACTTTATTTTCTTCAGCTCCAAAATCACAGCAGATGGTGACTGCAGCCATGAAATTAAAAAGCACTTGCTCCTTGGAGGAAAAACTATGACCAACCTAGACAGCATATTAAAAAGCAGAGACATTACTTTGCCAAAAAATGTCTGTCTAGTCAAGGATATGGTTTTACAGTGGTCATGTATGGATATGAGAGTTGGACTATAAAGAAAGCTGAGCACTGAAGAATTGATGTTTTTGAACTGTGGTATTGGAGAAGTCTCTTGAGAGTCCCTTGGACTGCAAGGAGATCAAACCAGTCAATCCTAAAGAGAAGTCAGTCCTGAATATTCATTGGAAGGACTGATGCTGAAGCTGAAGCTCCAATACTTTGACTACCTAATGCAAAGAACTGATTCCTTAGAAAAGACCCTGATGCTGGGAAAGATTGAAGGCAGGAGGAGAAGGGGACGAGAGAGGATGAGATGGTTGGATGGCATCACCAACTAGATGAACATGAGCTTGAGCAAGCTCCGGGAGTTGGTTATGGACAAGGAAGCCTGCAGTCTATGGGGCCGCAGTCAGACACGACTGAGTAACTGAACTGAACTGAAAGTTCCTTGGAGTGTTGGTAAGTTAAAACATGTTTTGTTTTGTTTTGTTTTTTAATAAGAGACTGTGTCAATTAATTTTGAGAAACACTGCATACTGGAAGTTAACAAAAAGTTTTGTTAATCTTTGTATTCTTCATACCCAGTACTAAGATTAGCACAAGAAACAAATACACAATCAACATCTGTCAACATATAAAATGATTATCATATGTTCAGGTTGCACTGGTAGGCAGATACAGTTGTAGTAAGAAAAATTAATAGTAGCATACAAAAGGGGATTTTGTATATCCTACAGAAAATAATCTCATATACTTTCATCTAATGGAGATTTGCAAAGGTCTAGTGCCTTGTAATTTTGTGACATATAGACAACAATCAATAAACATTTTGGCAAAATAGTAATATCGGCTATCAACTCTAGTTTGCCATGTATCTGCAAGTTTGGATTAAAAACCAAAATACTCAAACTCACATTTTATTATAACTGAGACAGAATTGTGAGCCCATTTGTCATAGAAGAACAGAAATCATACATGAGGAGCAACTGCACATGAAATCAGCTTTCCACAGAGACTTAGATCACTTGGATTACGGGCAAGACAAAATTCCAACGAAAAGTGAGTATTAGTTGCTCAGTCATGTCTGACTCTTTGAGAGGCCATGGACTGCAGCCCACCAAGCTCCACTGTCTGTGGAATTCTACAAGCAAGAATACTGGAGAGGGTAGCCAGTCCTTCCTCTAGGGGATCTTGCCAACCCAGGGATTGAACTCGGGTCTCTTACATTGCAGGTGAATTCTTTACCATCTGAGGCACCAGGGAAGCCAAAAATTCCAATTCTTTGTATCAATTTTCTGAACTTTAAATAAAACCTACATGTTTTATGCTGGATCATGACCTAAAATATATTTCCTTTAAAACAACAATAAAATTCAGGGAACCAGTCACTGTTGTGTATTTTCTTGGTCTATTAAATTATCTATTATAAAATTTAAGGTCCTATCCAAATTAAAGAGAACATTTTCAAAATAGTTTATTCAATCCATAGTTAATTATGCCTCTTCTTTAGTCATCTACAGATGCATATTCTAGTGGGTTCAAATTCTCATCTATCATCAAATCCTAACTTCAGCCTAATAATTACTATTTACATTTATTTAAGCCAGTTCACTTGTGAAACACAGAAGGCTAATGGACCACTGATATCCATAATCTCTATAGTATAAGTTGCACCTGGGAATATCTCCCAATCCTTTGTATCTAGATATGGTCAAGAAACTAATTTATGAGCAGAATTGATAGGTGACAGTTTCTGGCTGAGATATTAGCTAGAAGGAAAATGGAAGAGGAGCTCTTCTTCCGTTGTCAACACATTTAGAAACCATATTTTACAGATGGCAAATTCATAAGCTGCATGAAGCCTGGGTTTGTGAGAGACACCACATGGAATAGGGCCACCTTGTAAAACTACTTAATAGGAACACCAGAATAGGAATTTATATGAACAAAAAGTAAAATTTATTGTGTTAAGTACTCTAATTTGAGGCTTGCTCCTGAGAGAAGTTAGCTTACCTGACTAATAAAGATGTCTAGATAAGTGAAAGACCTTAAAGATAATTTTCATTACACTTAAAAATTTATCAATTATTAACAGGAAAGTTGCATCTAAGAAACATCACAGGAATAAAATAAAACCTTTCCTTTGATGTAAATTTCTCTAGTATCTTCCCTCTTTTACGTGTCAATCTTTATTTTATAAAAAAAAAAACTTTTGATCACTTATTATGTGCCAACTACTAAGTATATATATTCAGACTCTGCCTTCTAGGAGCTTAGAGACATGTTAAAGAGATGGCATTTTAAATTACTATAATGTATGATGTCAGGTACACACAAAGGGCATGGGAGAACAGAAGAGTCGATTTTTACAACCTCTTCGCCGTATCAGGGAAATTTTTTCATCTGATGGTTAATTTTTAAGATAGAATGTATGAACAGGAGTTTGACAGATGGCCAAGGAGGGTGGTAGATATTTCAGACAGATGGAACCATATGAAAAACAGCACAGAAATACAAAAGCCATGGCAAGTTTAAAGAATGGAGAGAAATTTGATGAGGATAAAGTCTGGAGTTCTGCTGGGTGGTAAGCAGAGAAATTCAGAGATTAGTAAACGAAGATATGGAAATCAGATTAATGGGCTAGACTGGAGTCAAGGTTATAAAATGGCATATGTCTTACTTTATTAAGTAAGAATTATTTAGATTTTCTATCCACAGGCTTTCAAACAAAATTGTTTTATATTTAATGAAAGATTGTACCATAACTCTTTGGCTCACTTGTTTGTCTCACAATATGAGCTCCTGAAGCTGGAGGCTCTGAAATAATCAGCTCTGTATTTCTAATGATTTACACAATGTGCAGTACATAAATATTACATATTGGTTTAAAAATGGGTTTTATAACTCACATCATTGGATTTAAAAACAGTCCAAAATGACAACAGGAATGGGGTAGAGGGAGCTTTTGAAATAAGTGCCGAAGTCCTCATCAAAGGAAAGTGAGTACCTTGGACACCTGCATGCATGAGCTAAGATGATGGAAAGTGGGAAGGGGGAGGTAGTCCTATGTAATGCATTATTAGAGGACTAGCTGTTTTAGAAAAAAAAAAATTTAAAGTGACCTTGAAGTTATCAGCATCATGTCAGAAAAAAAACTGACTTTTTGGTCAACTTCTACTTGAGAAAGTTAAAAGTAATTATATGGAGTTCTTTAGGATGACAGATTTGAAGTGTTTAGGAAAAAAATGAAAGGTAAGATAAACTCTTGTAAATAGGACAGAAATTTCAGAAGGAAAATGTTAGAAGCCAAGAAAAGTACAGGGTGAGATAAGGTATGATCCAATGTCAATGAGTCTATTCTATTAAATAGCAACAAATTGACTTTTAAAGAATCTGTCATTTTGAAACCAACTGCATAGCATATTATATCAACTATTGCTCTCAATCAATATAGGAACTTAAACAAACTTAAAGATTAATTGAGCCCATGATCTTCTGTTATGTGTTTTGTGTCATTTAGGGATATGTTTCACTTTAGCCCCATGGTTTACTTCCACACTATCATACTGTAACTACTTTGTCTTTCCTTTTATTATTAAACATTTTTATTTGGTATTGAAGTATAGCTGATTAGCAATGTTGTGACAGTTTCAGGTGGACAGCAAAGGGACTCAGCCATACCTATACACGTATCCATTCTTCCCCAAACTCCGTCCAATCCAGGTTGCCTTATAACATTGAGCAGAGTTCCCTGTGCTACATACAGTAAGTCATTGTTGATTATCCATTTAAAATATAGCAGTGTCCAACCCCATCAAATTGGAAGGGCTTTGAAGGGAAGGCACGTACTTTGCACATTGCTGCCTTCTTTTCAGGTGAATTATAAAAGTTGGTACTTTAGAATTACAGACTAATAAATACTGCGAATGAAAGAAAGTAATTCATTTGCACTCATTTCAAGTCACCATATCAGTGGGAAAAAGCAAAAATATTTTGATTAATTCTGTTGAAGAGCAAAAGGATTTGCTACAGGTTCTTTCAAAGATATCTTGTTTATCCATTTACAAATGTATTGTCATTTTCTTCACAGAGAATGAAAATTTAGTCATATTTATGCAATGATGGCCATGAAATGGAACACCTGCTGCATTCTTTCTAAAGTGCAGATGCATGATAAGTTAACCAGATAATGAAATTTACCAATATTTTTAACACAAGAAATGATGAGTCTATTCTTTACAGACGTTAGAAAAATGCCAAGGATGCATATTTCTTTACAAAAAAAAAGACATGGAATTCTTACTATCAACTAATAACATGAAGACTATATTTTCTTAAATTTTATAAGCCTTTATATTTAACAACCTAAATAAAATGATTAATAAGAGGATAAAGTATGAATTTAGCCATATTTTTCACAAAGTTGGTGACTTTGTCTCATTCAATCACACTTCCCTTGGTTTTACTGCCCTGCTTATCAAACAAAAACAACAAAAGATAAATGAAAAAGACAGCATTTAGTTTCTAAATTATTGATTTACAAGACATGGTTAAAAGTTTTATATGAAAATTTGAAACAAAACCAAAATTCAAAATAGATTACAAATAATTGATGACTGCAGATTTCAATGAAGTTGTGTAATAACAACTGACAACCTTATGGAATTGGTCTTGTTTTGTTATAAATGGAAACACTCAGTCATACATTTTCTCTCTATCTCCTATTAGGGATCTAATGATACCATTTTGAACTAAGGCATGATGTGGCAAACTTGATCCATATGATTATAATTCAGACTACATATAATAAGTACTAAAATGTAATTATTAAGCCAATAAACTAATTTCCCTCTCATATATAAGATTATGTTAATACCTAATATCAATAAGTGCACAAGATTAAAAGAGAAATGATTAAATAATTTTCTCATTACTCTGTTTTTACACCAACTTCTATATTTAAACAATTATGTAGGAAAAAGTGGTTCTAGGTCCTTAGAAATGGGAAATTATAATTTAACTTCCTAAATAAATGTTAGCTCATCAAAATTCAGATTTTAGAATTTATTGTTACTATTGGTAGAATATAATTAATAACTTTTGAAAGTCAAGGTTACCATTAACTCTTAGTAGATAAATAACAATATTATTTCATCTACGTGATATAAATATATATGATAATATGAATTTTTATCTGCAAAAATATTAAAATATGATTGTGGTAACTACATCTGATTATCTTTTATGAATCAAGTTTTAAAAGATAGTATAGGACGTTTCTAGTAGTCATGTATGGATGTGAGAGCTGGACTATAAAGAAAGCTGAGCACCGAAGAATTGATGCTTTTGAACTGTGGTGTTGGAGAAGACTCTTGAGAGTCCTTTGGGTTGCAACCGATCCTAAAGGACATCAGTCCTGGGTGTTAATTGGAAGGATTGATGTTGAAGCTGAAACTCCAGTACTTTGGCCACCTGATGCAAAGAACTGACTCATTTGAAAAGACCCTGATGCTCGGAAAGACTGAGGGCAGGAGGAGAAGGGGACGACAGAGGATGAGATGATTGGATGGCATCACCGACTCAATGACATGGGTTTGGGTGGACTCCGGGAGTTGGTGATGGACAGGGAGGCCTTGCGTGCTGCCGTTCATGGGGTTGCAAAGAGTCGGACACGACTGAGCGACTGAACTGAACTGAGTACATCAAAATGTTTCCTGGTATCCCTTGGTATCCAATTTATTACTTGTCTACCTGCAAAGGAAGGTACTATACTGACTTCTTTTACAATAGATTAGTTTTGCTTCTTCTAGAACTTCATACAAATGAAATTAGATGATACGCACTCTTTTATATGTGGTCTCATTTGTTCAATACAATGTCTATGAAACCCACCTTGTTGTTACATGTGATTGAAATTTATCCATTCTATTGTTCTGTAGTGTTCCTTTTTATTAATATACTACATTTTAAAATTTTTTCTGGCATTGGACATTGTTATTTACAATTTATATATAACTACTAAGAAAAAAGTGGTCATGAATGTTCTTATACATGTTTTTATTTATTTATTTTTATTTATTTATTTTTTTAAGTGTATTTAGTGGACAAACGCATTTCTCTCTCTTGGAAATAAAACTGGCTGTGTAATTTCTGGGCCATAAGATAAACATATGATTCATTGTTTTATGTATTTCAAGCAATTTTCTCAAGTAGTTATGCCAGTTTATGCTTCGACCGCCAACATATAAAAGTTTCACTTACACCGTCTAGGGTTATAATATACAACCTTTTACAGTCTGCTTAAGAGTTGGTATTGTACAGTTCACCAACAGTTCCGCTTACCACCCCCTAGGTGGCGCTAGAGGTAAAAAACCAGTCTGCCAGCGTAGAAGTGAAGTGGAAGTGAAGTCGCTCAGTCGTGTCCGACTCTGCGACCCCATGGACTATATAGCCTATCAGGCTCCCCCGTCCATGGGATTTTCCAGGCAAGAGTGCTGGAGTGGATTCCCATTTCCTTCTCCAGGGGATTTTCCCGACCCAGGAACAGAACCCGGGTCTGCCGCATTGCGGGCAGACGCTTTACCGTCTGAGCCACCAGGGAAGCCCCTTTGCCAGCGTAGGAGATGTAAAAGCCCAGGGTTCAGTCCCTGGGCTGGGAAGATGCCCTGAAGGAAATGGTGCTGCTGCTGAGTCACGTCAGTCGTGTCCAACTCTGTGCGACCCCACAGACGGCAGCCCATCGGGCTCCCCCGTCCCTGGGATTCTCCAGGCAAGAACACTGGAGTGGGTTGCCATTTCCTTCTCCAATGCATGAAAGTGAAAAGTGAAAGTGAAGTCGCTCAGTCGTGCCCGACTCCTAGCGACCCCATGGACTGCAGCCCACCAGGCTCCTCCGTCCATGGGATTTTCCAGGCAAGAGTACTGGAGTGGGGTGCCATTGCCTTCTCCGGAAGGAAATGGTAACCCACGCTAATATTCCTGCGTGGAGAATCCCATGGACGGAGGAGCCTAGGGGACTACAGTCCATAGCGTCTCAATGAGTCGGACACGGACACGGACATGACTGAAGCGACTTAGCACGCATGCAGGCAAGAATTTCACTCCGTTTACCACTCTCCACATAATTTATGTTATAGTTTCATTTTATAAGGATATATATTTTAATCTGCTTAATACAAGTTGTATATTTTATTTTAAACATTCATATGTACGTCAAATAAATTACGAAAAATATTTTATAAGTATAAATAGAATTTTGAATTCACAAATATAATGTTATATTCATAATCATAATTACTGGTGCACCTCATTCCTTTCTGAATATATGTGTCCATTTAGAACGTATTCCTTTAATGCAGATCTTCTGGCAATTAATTTTATAAAGTTTGTTCATTTAAATATACCTTATTATGCTTTTACAGTTGAAGGATATTATTAACGTCCCCAAATATAGACATTACATTTTTTTAGCCCTCAGGATATTCCACTGTCATGATTAGTTCCACTGTCTTGACCCTCATTGTTTCTGACAGGAAATACGTGGCTTTGAAATTGTTGTCCCTTGTTCTAATGTATGCTTTTTCTCTGCTTTCAGATTTTATCTTTTTCTTTGATTATCTTATTTTGACTAAAATGTAATTTACTTTGTATTTACACTGTTTTAGGGCCAGTGACCTTCTGAATCTGTACATTTATGACTTTTACTAAATTTGGGGAATTTTCAGGAGTTGCTTTTTCAAATATTTTTTTCTGTTCCTTTTTGCTGTCTTTTCATTCTGGGACTTGAAATGCTTATGTATTGGAAATTTTGATTTTACCAGGTACTTTATGCTCCATTCGTTTATGGGGTCAATACTTTTTTTTTCTATTTCTGCAAATTAGATAATATAATTTATATTTCTTCTTTTAAGCCTATCTAGGCATTTTTATTTCATTTACTTTTCAATTGTACAATTTTAAATTGATTCTTTTTTATAGTTTCTATTCCTCTGTCGAGATTTCATATTTGTTCATTGATCTTAAGCATGTTTTGCTGTATATCATTGAATACAGGGATAACAGCTGCTTTAAAGTTCTTTTCTCTTAAATTTGCCATCTAGGGGTTAGTCTTTATTTATTACCTTTGTTTGGAAGATTGGTTGTATTTTATTATTTTTTAATGAATCTAGTAATTTGTGATTATGTCCTGGGCATGGTGAGTATTGTGTTGAAGAAGCTCTGGATTCTTTTCTGTTCCCAGTATTGATTTTTGTTTTGTTTGGTTTTAGCATACAATTAACTTAGACTATAAACTTGATTTCTAATTAGTTATTTTAACCTTTGCTGGGCTGCTTGGAGTCTTTTTTATGCACATATAGAAGAGAGCTCCAGCTTCCCTGGTGGCTCAGATAGTAAAGAATCTGCCTGTAGTGGAGGGAAATTGGGGTTTGATTTCTGGGTTGGGAAGATCCCCTGGAGAAGGGAATGGCAACCCACTCCAGTATTCTTGCCTGGAGAATTCCATGGACAGAGGAGCCTGGTGGGCTATAGTCCATGGGGTCACAGAGTCAGACATGACTGAGCGACTAACACACACAGATCAGAGCTCAACCTGAATGTGAGAGCTGCTGCACTCAAAGTGTTTCTTTCCTGGCAAATGTAAACATCCCTCCAGTTTCTTTGATTTTGCTGTGTGAGGAATGGTCTAAACAGAGCTACTTGGTAAAATCGGGACATTTCTAGGCCAATAAGATTTTTAGCTATTTGCCTCTTAATTGTATTCAATTTAGAGTCATAGATCATGAAACTTTTAAAGAAAGCATTCCACATGAAAGGCATGAAACAAATGGATAAACGAATGAATTAACTGGCTAATAATGAAATAAAGTGTAAACAGCTTAGAAAAAAATGAAGCAAATTGATAATGAATATCCTTATTAAAGGAGGTAATGTATACAATTATTATAACAAATGTTAATTAAAAGATAATGAAAACTACTGTCCTAAATCAGTGAACAAAATAGACCTGTATTCTTCCCTCATGGAGCTTACATATTGGTGGGCAATGCAGGCCATAAATAAGGTAACTAATATTGTGTATTAAAAGATGCTAATTACTGACCTTTGAGATTATCAAAAAGTTGGTCACTGACAACAACAGCAGTGGTAACAAGTGCAAAAAGTGACTTATTAGCAACAAAGGCAAAATTTGCATGGGTTTAAGAAAGAAGGAGATAAGGGAAAATGGAGCAATGAGTGTAGACAATTTTCCAAGATTTGTTTTTTTTCTTCCTGTAAAGGCAGAGAAAATGAGTGGGCAGTGGGAGTGGATAGTAGGATCAAGGCATTTTAAGATGAGGTAAATTGTAGTGTGATAATACACTGATAATAATAATCTGTGGAAAATTAAAAAATGATACAGGCAAAATATTGGAGAATTGACAGAGAATTGACTGGCATCTTTAAGTATGTGAAAGGATATGGAGTCTTTGATAGAAGTATGGGTAATTCATCCATAGCACAGACGACAGGCAATACAGATGGGACCAGATGGTAGTATCTGAGTAAATTGGTGTTAAGTATGAGTTTGTAAAAATCTTTAAATTTTTAAAAAATTATCCTCAGTGAAAAAATAAACAATATCTTCAGTTGACATGAGCATGAGTATGAGATTTCTCAAGATATGAACCAAAGAAAAAGTTATAAAATAGGAATACTAATACTACAAATGTAGAGAAGGTCTAATATCTAAATAAATTTTCAAACAGAAATAAATGGGAAAACATAGAGAAAGGAATTAATAAAGAACAAATAATACTAGATTTCCCAGAGATTAAAACATTTGTTTCTTGTCTTTAAAAATACAATATGGAAGAAAAGGAGGTGGAAAAGAGTCACACCGGGGTCCCATTGCTATGATATGAAAATTCAACATTGGAAGTCAGAAGGCAAAGTAACAATTTCTTCAAAATTCTAAAAGGAGTTAATTTTCTATTTAGAATTGTTTACTCAGTCAAGGTAGCTATTGAATGTGAGACTGTAATAAAAATATTTTCAGGCTTCAAATTGATTCTTTTTTATAGTTTCTATTCCTCTGTT
Organism: Bison bison bison; assembly: GCF_000754665.1. Taxonomy (NCBI): domain Eukaryota; kingdom Metazoa; phylum Chordata; class Mammalia; order Artiodactyla; family Bovidae; genus Bison; species Bison bison. The sequence goes on along the minus strand of NW_011494855.1, from coordinate 2,167,532 downwards.
GAGATCCCCTGGAGGAGGGAATGGCAAGTCACTTCAGTATTCTTTCCTGGAGGCTCCCATGGACATAAGAGCCTGGCGGGCTATGATCCATAGAGTCACCAAGAGTCGGACATGACTGAGCACACACAGCCCTCCTGGCCTTCATTAAGCAGTCTGAATGGACTGCTTCACATGTGTTCTTAACTGGAATTTCTGTTCACCGTCATCAACAGGATGCCCTTTGCCTTCAATGGATGTACCGTTTACTATTCAAAGTCTTCTTCTTTCTTGATGATTCCATTTCTGTGAAACAAATATTTAAGTAGGTTTTTGAAAAAGAGGCGAGGAAAGTCATTTTTCTTTAAAGTACATGATCCTGACCCAGGGATCAAACCCACCTCTCTTTTGTTTCCTGCGTTGGCAAGTTGGTTCTTTACCACTAGTACCACCCAGGAAGCTGCAAAAGTACTGGCAAAAATGATTAAAGAAAAACACAAAATGCACAGAGTTCCTGATGTATGTGAACAACAGAACCACCAAGAATCTCGCCTCACTCACTATAACTGCCACTTAATTCTTCTTCCTATTCTACCCTACCCTCTTCTGACCTCCTCTCCAAATAATACCTATTTTTCTCAATACAGCAGCTAAGAAGATTCTTTTTATTTGCTATTGTATTTTTTAATTTAAATTTATCTATTTTTAACTGGAGGATAATTGCTTTTCAATATTGTATCGGTTTCTGTCACATATCATCATGAATCAGCCACAGATATACATATGTCCCTTCCCTCTTAAACCTCCTTCCCACCTCCCACCCCATCCCACCCCTCTAGGTTGTCACAGAAGATTCTTTTAAAACAGATATCAGATTATGACTTCTCTGCTCAAGACTTAAAAGCTTCTTTCCCTCAGAATGAAAGACAAACTCTTAGGTGGGCTCCATTTCCTAACTTCATCTCCTACCCCTCACCTCCTCACTTCCTCAGTTCTTGCTACACATGTATCTCCAACATGCCAGCATCCTTCCTTATTTCGCTGTCTACTTTGAAGCCTGCACTCCTTTCACATCTTCTTAAATTTGGCTTTCCAAGGAGGCCTGTCCCAACTCCCTATTAATACCAAAAATTGCATTCTACCAATTATGCTTACCTGTTTTTCCCCCACAGTTTCCAGACCTTTTGACATTACTGGTAGTACATTTATTTATTATAGTAGTGTTTATTTTCTGTCTCACCCACCAGAAAGTAAGCTCCAAATGGTCAAGTAGCTTTTTATGGGAAACTGTTATATCTGTTATATTGCAGATTCTCAGAGCAGTACCTAGCAATCTAGCAGGTACTCAGCAAATTTTTCTTAGAGATTTATGTTTCTGTGAGAGTTTGATAATGAACCACAACCAATTCTTATGAAATTAAACAAACAAAAATGTCCCAGTTATTAATTCCAAGGAAATCAAAAGTTTGGGTGAGAAATAAAATACAGTTGCCCCTTTGAATCCACAGGGGACTGTTTCCAAAACACCCTATACAAACTAAAATCCATGGATGCTCAAATTCCTTAGTCAGCTCTCCATATCTGCAGATACATAACCTGGGGATAGTGAGTGCCATGTAAATGATAAAGAATCTGCCTGAATTGCAGGAGGCCAGACTTTGATCCCTGGTTCAGGAAGAACACCTGGAGAAGGGAATGGCAAGCCACTCTGGTATTCTTTCCTGGAGAATGCTATGGAGAGAGGAACCTGGTGGGCTATAGCCCATGGGGTCTCAAAGAGTCAGATGCAATTGAACAACTAACACTTTCTTTTCACATTATCAATATTATCTGTCAGATAATATTTTAATAAAAATTAAAATATTTACATCATATTAATAATGTAAACTTTACCTACTGCTATAAAGAAAAATAAATAATGTAAACTTTTAATTGCTGTAAACAAAATTGGAGACATAAACTTAACCAGAAAAAAGGTAAAGGGACAATGTGTGTGTACATGTGCATGTGTGTCTGTAATAAAGGACAAAAACAAATCCTTGTATTTCATTGTAGGAAGGAAAGATATCTAATTGAAAGATCAGGACTGCAAAAAATTTTTTTTGATTGATAACAAATGACAGAAATTTCTTCTAGGACTTGAAATTTAGAGAAGTTGACCCAGGAAAGTATTGTTTTTTCATCAAAAGTATTTTTTAAAAAAACCATCTACATGAGGTACATCACACCTATTGGGGTGGCTACTAACAAAAAGTGAAAATAACAGGTTTTGGTGAGAATATGGGGAAATTAGAACACTTGTGCCCTGTTGGTAGGAATGTAAAATGGGACAGCACTATGGAAAACAGTATGGTGACACTCAAGAAATTTTAAAAAGATTTACCACATGACTCAGCTATTCCTCTTCTGCATATATCCAAAAGATTTAAAGCAGATTCTTAAAGACTTAATATACACCCAAGTTCATGGCAGCATCATTCACAATAGATAAAATGTGAAACAACACAAGTGTCCATTCACAGAAGAATGGGTAAATAAAATGTGGTATATACATGCAAAGGAATATTATGCAACCTTTAAAAAGTAAAGTTAGTAAAATCCTAACGTATGCTACAAAATGAATGAACTTTGAGGGAGATTTTGCTAAGTGACATAAGCCAGCCATAAAAAGAGAAATATTGTATGATTGCACTTATATGAAATAGAATAATCAAAATCATAGACACAGACAATAGAATGGTGGTTGCCAGGGGCTGGAGGGAAAAAGGAATGGAGAGTTAATTTTTAACGGGTATGCATGCACAGTCGCTCAGTGTCTAATTCTTTGTGATCCCACGGACTGTAGGCCACCAGGCTCCACTATCCTTGGAATTCTCCGGGCAAAAATACTGCAGTGGGTTGCCATTTACTTTTCCAGGGGATCTTCCCAACCCAGGGATCAAACCTGCATCTCCTGCACTGGCAGGCAGATTGTTTACCACTATGCCACCTGGGAAGCCTCTTTAATGGGTATCGAGTTTCATTATTGAAAAATGAAGCGTTCTGAAGATGGGTAGTAGTGAGGTTGTGAAACAACATAAATGTACTTAATACTACTGAACTGTACACTTAAAAATAGTTAGGATGGTAAATTTTGTTATGTGTATTTCACCACAGGTAAAAAAATTAAATAGTATATAAATAACTTTGACTTCTTCAATAAATGAATATATATTTTTAGACGGAGTTTTTTTTTAACTGTTCTTTCGTGTCATGACCATAAACCATGTTTAGTCAATGCACATGGATCAGAATCACTAAATAATTTAAATCTCTGCTTTATTTTGAAATCCAGAGCACTGATAAGCTAGTTTAGTCTATTTGTAACAGATATGATCCACAAAGGGAACAGTGGCCTCATTAAACAGCCAAGCAGTCTTGACTCCCACTTTCTCAGGACAACGTAGGTCAAGCCCTGTCCCCTTTCTGTTCCTTGTTTTCCATGTTTACAAAAATGAGGCAGAAAGATCCACTCCAGTTCCTTCATGGAAAGAATCAATTCAACCAAATGTGGGACTTGAATTAGGAGCATTCTGGAGCTCCTCCTCGCTTCATATGTCAGCACCACACCATGTACCACGATCTTATCTTTCTCTCTCTCTTTTCCCCTCTTTCCTTCTTTCCTTCTTTCTTTCTCTCTCTCTCTCATACCAGTTCTAGCTACAATCTAACTGAAGACATTTTTGAAGGCCATTTTAATTTCTTTTCTTTGGCTCTTGCTGTAAAATAATAAACCTCTGATTTACTTCAGATTAGAATTACAGAAGTTATAGCGTCTGTACAGAATAAAAAGGGTCCTGGAGGACAATGACACCCCACTCCAGAGAATCCCAGGGACAGAGGAGCCTGGTGGGCTGCCGTCTATGGGGTCGCACAGAGTCGGATACGACTGAAGCGACTTAGCAGCAGTCTCTAAAGTGATATACAGAGGCCACAAAAATAGTAAAATAAATCATAGTATATTAAATTGGTTAATGATTAAAAATTGGGCTTCCCTGATAGCTCAGCTGGTAAAGAATCTGCCTGCCATGTAGGAGACCCCGGTTCAATTCCTGGGTCAGGGAGATTTTCTGGAGAATGGATAGGCTACCCACTCCAGTATCCTTGGGCTCCCCTTGTGGTTCAGCTGGTACAGAATCCGCCTGCAATATGGGAGACCTGGGCTCGATCCCTGGGTTGGGAAGATCCCCTGGAGAAGGGAAAGACTACCCACTCCAGTATCCTGGCCTGGAGAATTCCATGGACTGTATAGTCCATGGAGTCGCAAAGAGTTAGACATAACTCAGCTACTTTCACTTTCTCTTTCAATGATTAAAAATTAGTTTGTTATAGCAGATAAATATAATCATCTATGTCTAATTTACATGAAATTTACCTTGATTATGGGCTTCCCAGGTAGCGCTAGTGGTAAAGAATTTGCCTACCAATGCAAGACATGCAAGAGACATGCATCCAATACCTGGGTCGGTAAGACTCCTGGAGTAAGAAATGGCATTCCAGTATTCTTGCTAGGAAAATTCCATGAACAGACTACAGTACATGGTGCCTCAGAGTCAGACAGGACAGAGCAACTGAGCACACACATTACCTTGATTATAATCCATCTAATTCATATGTCTCTTATATGGGACAGGTAGGTTTATAATTCCTTAGCTGTATAGGGGATGGCATACATGTGGGATACACATAGTTATTGCTTGGATTTGATTTAGCCTGAGTTCCAAATTCACTGTCTCACTCAAATGACAAGGAAATAAAACATGAGAATTTCAAGATTAAGATTCCAGGACATTAAAAGCGTGGGCAAAATTAACTTCTGAAAGGCAATGGAAATGAGGAAAACTCAAAGATAATCAGTTTGACACTGGTAACTTTAAGTATTTTATAAATATACTGCTTAGCTTCAATATTGAATCTATAAAGTGAACTGAAATGGAGAAAGGAAGTGCACTGTGGCAGCCTGATAACAAAGTCACCATCTCAATGCTCAAAATATTTTAGTTTTCAATTGGCTTGTGAATAGAGTTGAATTAGTAGTTAAGCTAAAGATCATTTTACAATCTCAATTTTATTCTCTATGAATTTGGTTCAGAGAGAAAAATCAGTAAGCTTAAACATAGAGCAAAATACCAATAAGAAGTACATTCTCTTCATCTTATATTTGGAAGGTCAGCTATCCATCAAATAAACTCTGCTACCTTGAAGGCATCATGAGATCACACAGTCTTATTTTGCCTGACTTACTCTTGATTTATTATTTCTCTATCAGTATAACACAATTTATAGCATGCTGTTCATATAAGTTGCAGTATGTACCTACTAGCAAAATATCCTATTCTGTTGAGATTTTTCTCTCCCTTTTCTTAACAAGAGAAGTTCTTCCATTCCTCATTTGCTTATTTCAGGAGACTTTGCTTTTTATCGCTCCCATTTTTATAAATGTCTAGATGCAGTCACATGTGATATTAGACTTTGGTTCATGGTAGAGCAAAAATACAATACGTGCTCTTATTCATGTAGAATAACTTTATTTAACAAAAATTACACACGAAGTTCTGTGCTAGACATAAAGCAATGTGTATCATATGTTATATGAAGTCTCAATATAAATGATAAATTTTCCCCAAAATAAAAAGAATCTATCTTAGAGGTAATTAGTTTCCTATTACCAGACATGTCATACAATGACAAGATAACCAATTTTCAAAATCATAGATGGCTAATTTTTCTGGGTCATAACATATTGAAGACAGGAATCAATCATAGAGTGAAGTGAGATATTGCATAATAAAAATTTTAACCTTTACTTCTGGGAGATAATTTCTAAGCTTTTGGAATGTTAACCTTGATGGGAATATTTTTGTTTGCCTAGAAGCCTTGGATCATGCCAGATGTGATTTAGAGTGTAGAGTGGCCACTGTCTTGGTTTCAGGTGAATTTCCCATAAATACAATACTCTATTGGCCACTTTCAGAGAAGGCAATGGCACCCCACTCCTGTACTCTTGCCTGGAAAAACCCATGGACAGAGGAGCCTGATGGGTGGCAGTGCATGGGGTAGCGAAGATTCAGACACGACTGAGCGACTTCACTTTCACTTTTCACTTTCATGCATTGGAGAAGGAAATGGCAACCCACTCCAGTGTTCTTGCCTGGAGACGGGCAAAACCCAGGGACGGGGGAGCCTGGTGGGCTGCCATCTATGGGTTCTCACAGAGTCGAACTCGACTGAAAGCTGCAGCAGCATTGGCCACTTTGATAAATCTGACCAACAGTGACTGAAACCAAACCTGTTCACTTTGTCTGCTAGGCCATTTGATAAAGACTACTAACAATGCTTCAAGCATCAGGATGAGACCAACTTGTAGTATTGATCTCGAAGTCAAGTTCCCAGACCCCACCAGCTCAACAAATCCCCAAAACCACCAGAGTTTAACTTAGAAACCAAAGTGGGTTTTTCCTTAAGTTTGTGTGTTGACCTTCCTAAAGTTTGTGTATTAACCTCTTCACTTGCCCAAGATATCAATTTAGGTAAAGAAGAATGTGTTAGTAATTTCATAGTCACTACCTTGGCCAGCAAGAGAAGCATGCAGGGTGAATTCAACACCCTTAATAACCCTAGTCAGTGATTTGATGTTGACTTGAATGTCATGCAAATTGGTAGTATCAGCTAAAGTTAAGGAAAATTAAATATTTTTTTTTTCTTATTGGATAACCCCCATTGTATGGATAACTGACTATGAAGTATACATAAATAATGAGCTACCTTTCCCTTTAGGAAGCTCCCCCAACTAACTGAGGATATACTTCTCAGTAAGATAAGAAGGGTAGTAATTAAATCATGGTCAAGTCAGAGTCATCTAATGAAGGATGGGTAATCCTATGGTCAGTTAAACAATACTTGAAATCATTTGGGAGAGCCTCACAGGGTTTTTCCTTTGTTAGAAAGGTTAGGGGTGAAGGAGCTTCTGAAAGTTAGATAGCATTAATGTTCCTCTAACTGTAATACATCTCAGGGTCTAAGATGTTCCCTTTGCAGCTACTGAGCTTTCTCTGCCTCCACCACTACAAAACCAGTGTGTTCCTTCCAATAGCTCTAATTTCACTGTTTTTCGAATAGATATTTGCTCACATTCAGTTCAGTTCAGTGGCTCAGTCGTGTCCGACTCTTTGCAACCCTATGGAGTGCAGTATGCCAGACCTCCCTGTCCATCACCAACTCCCAGAGTTTACTCAAACTCATGTCCATTGAATCGGTGATGCCATCCAACCCTCTCATCCTCTGTTGTGCCTTTCTCCTCCCACCTTCAATCTTTCCCAGCATCAGGGTCTTTTCCAATGAGTCAGTTCTTTGCATCAGGTGGCCAAAGTATTGGAATTTCAGCTTTAACATCAGTTCTTCCAATGAATACCCAGGACTGATCTCCTTTAGGATGGACTGGTTGGATCTCCTTGCAGTCCAAGGGACTCTCAAGAGCCTTCTCCAATGCCACAGTTCAAAAGCATCAATTTCTTCAGTGCTCAGCTTTCTTTATAGTCCAACTCTCACATCCATACCTGACTACTGGAAAAACCATACCCTTAACTAGATGGACCTTTGTTGGCAAGGTAATATCTCTGCTTTTTAATATGCTGTCTGGGTTGGTCATAACTTTTCTTCCCAGGGGTAAGTGTCTTTTAATTTCATGCCTGCAGTCACCATCTGCAGTGATTTTGAAGCCCCCAAAATAAAGTCATCAACTGTTTCCCCATCTATTTGCCATGAAGTGATGGGACTAGATAACACGACCTTAGTTTTCTGAATGTTGAGCTTTAAGCCAACTTTTTCACTCTCCTCTTTCACTTTCATCAGGAGGCTCTTTAGGTCTTCTTCACTTTCTGCCATAAGGGTGGTGTCATATGCTCACGTTACGACCTTTTTTATCAGAAGAGTCAGACCCAAGTGAGGGGACTTCCCAAGTGGCGCTAGTGATAAAGAGCCTGTCTGTCAATGTGGGAGACATCAGAGACTCAGGTTGGATCCCTGGGTGGGAAAGACACCCTGGAGGAGGGTGTGGCAGCCCACTTCAGTATTCGTGCCTGGAGAATCTCATGGACAGAGGAACCTAGACGACTACAGTCCATGGGGTCACAAAGTGTCAGACACGAGTGAAGCGACTTAGCATGCATGCATATAGGGTGCACCAGGAGACTGCCCTAGGGTCCTCATTAGGGTGAAAACAAGTATGATCATGCCCAGAAATGGTCAGAGGGGAACCCTGAATTTTCACCACCTAATAAATGCTTTTTTATTCTTATTAGGTTATTTTCTTCTAACCCAATATCACTTGAATAGCTCTCACTAGTCCAAATTAAAAGTATTTCCAGCAGAATTTCTTTGATTCCTCTGAACTGAGCTTAGGTATTTTTTAATTTTTATTATTTTCCTTCTATGATGTGTTTGCCATTCTGTGTAAAATTACCTATTTAAATCCCAGATTTTCCCACTTCAAACTTTATCAGCTTAGATTGAATTTTATTTAACAATATATCTGCAGCATTTAACATCAAAACCTAATAACTAATTGAATCTTAATAAATAATACATATAGAATTGAGGAATAGAATAAACAAAAATAAAATGTTTCTAATATAATTTCAACATTTTTATTAAAATTTTCAAAAGGAATAACCTATGGCTGACTATCACTAACTCCATAAATGCCCATAAAGTTTCATATGCATTTCTATATTTATTATTCCATTTATTGTAATAATGCCAAGTCGCTTCAGTCGTGTCTGACTCTGTGTGACCCCATGGACTGAAGCCTACCAGGCTTCTCCATCCATGGGATTCTCCAGGCAAGAACACTGGAGTGGGTTGCCATTTCCTTCTCCAACTATAATATTAAACATTGATAATTAGACATTTAACAGTGAGAGAACTGTTGAATAAATTAGTGAGGTATCCATACCATGGAACACCATTAGCCACTACAAAGGATAAATTGAATCTTTATACATTGAAATAACATACTGTAAATATGTTAAAAATTGTTTCAGACCATTATGCATGAGTTCAGTTCAGTTCAGTCGCTCAGTCATGTCCCACTCTTTGTGACCCCATGAATCACAGCATGCCAGGCCTCCCTGTCCATCACCAACTCCCAGAGTTTACCCAAACCCATGTCCATCGGGTTGGTGATGCCATCCAACCATCTCATTCTCTGTCATCCCTTTTTCCTCCTGCCCCTAATCCCTCCCAGCATCAGGGTCTTTTCCAATGAGTCAACTCTTCACATGAGGTGGCCAAAGTATTAGAGTTTCAGCTTTAACATCAGTCCTTCCAATGAACACCCAGGACTGATCTCCTTTACGATGATGGACTGATTGGATCTCCTTGCAGTCCAAGGGACTCTCAAGAATCTTCTGCAACACCACATTTCAAAAACATCAATTCTTCGGCGCTCAGCTTTCTTCACAGTCCAACTCTCACATCCATACATGACCACTGGAAAAACCATAGCCTTAACTAGACAGACCTTTGTTGGCAAAGTAATGTCTCTGCTTTTAATATGCTATCCAGGTTGGTCATAACTTTCCTTCCAAGGAGTAAGCATCCTTTAATATGCTAACTGCTGCTAAGTCGCTTCAGCCGTGTCTGACTCTGTGTGACCCCATAGACGACAGCCCACCAGGCTCCCCCGTCCCTGGGATTCTCCAGGCAAGAACACTGGAGTGGGTTGCCATTTCCTTCTCCAATGCATGAAAGTGAAAAGTGAAAGGGAAGTTTTTCAGTCATGTCTGACTCTTCTAGACCCCGTGGACTGCAGCCTACCACGCTCCTCCATCCATGGGATTTTTCAGGCAAGAGTACTGCTGTGGGTCGCCATTGCCTTCTCCCTGCATAGTATGATACCATTATTATTAAAAACAAAAGCACACTTGCAGATTAAGTAAAGAGATGAAAACAAAGAATAAGGAGAAATGGAGAGAGATGGGTAAATTCAGATAAAAGACAGGAATATTATACCCATCTCTATCTGAGAGTGACCTGAAGATGAACTGGAGCTTGTGAGAAAGGGCTTCATCTTTCTCTTTATATCATGCAAAAAAGAAATATTGAAAATAAAGGTAGTTTACTCTATTTCCATTTTTTAAATAGTTTAAGTGATGAACTTATTAAGAAAAAATCTAACATATTAACTGTTATTTTTGTGAAGTTGGATCAAAGGTAATTTATCTTATGATTTATACTCATCTGTATTTTTTACATTTTCTACAATGAGTGTATACATTAAATAAAATTTATAAGAAGCTTTCTTGACAAAACCTGGGAAAGCAATGAAAAGCATTTTTAGATCTGAAAGTAGTATGATTTTATCTCCAATCTCATTTATCTTTAAAGTAAATGGATTGTTATGGAGGTCATAATTTTGTATTTAATGCCACTTATGTCTGTTTCTGGCCCTGGAATCAAAATAGATGTAATAAAGAAAATTTTTGTATCTTCTGCATAAATGATTAGAAAATGTCCCTCTGAGTTTCTCTGCCATCAAGTGTAGATGCAATGTTTATATTTTAAGTATCTATTATAATAATGTGAAGTTTTATCTTGTTTACCGCCACAGTGCCTGGACTTGTGTTAGGCATATGTAGGTTTAATAAAAGTTTATTGAACAACTGCATAATTGAATAACTATTAAACTCAAATCAATTTTTTAAAAGAAAGTTTAATTCCCCTAGGGAGCTTTTTTCTGAAACCAAATTTTACAGCTTAAGGGAAATATCCACTTTGGAGTTGAACTCTTTATGACTGGAACTGCATGGGGTGTAGTGATAAATATGTTTCCTTAAGGTTGCCTTTGTCTAACTGTTAGCAACTCACCAGGTGGCTGCAACTGTGGAAAAATATTTAGTTCTTTAAACATTTCAGTCAATGCGGTAGTTATTTAAATAGTGACAAATAGCAAACATTTCTCCATAGTTTATAGCCTTTTTCCTTAATAGGTTTTCCAGTGGGAGTAAAAGGTCCTATTTAGTCAACATTTAGTCAATGTTATTTTTCTAATTATCCAATATGACTAATTTAAAATGTCTTAACTTTTAATCAAATTATCTTTTCACCACAGCATGAGCATGACTACTTTTTCAAACACATAGTTTAATATCTCTCAGTGTATTAAAATGTTCAAAATCAGCTTTCTTTTACACTGCAAATTTAGACTACATTATTGATTACCATGTTCTGATCTAAACCTATATTAAAACAACCTTGTCTTTTATAGCTATCCAATTATATACTATTAATATATGTGAAACATGAGACTTTTTGCCCTTTGCTTTTATCACTTCTCCATCTTAAAAACAATTTTAATCTTTACTTGTTAAAATTTCCCTAATCCTGTCAAATGCCATTTCTCCATGGAGCTTAATTATTTCTTCTTATTCAGAAGTGATTTTTCCTTCCTTTGAAGATTCATAATACTGTCTTTTATTTACATTTGAATACGGCTTTATATTTTATGACCTGTTTAATCTATTATTTCTGTTGAGCCTCTATTATTTATTTATATTCACCAATTTATTCACTCGGTAAGTACTGAGTGCACCTGTCAAATACCATTTCTGAGCACTGAAGAAATCATAGTGAACATGAAGAGGTCCCCGTCTTTAAGGAGTTTGCCATCTGAGTTTTGCATTTAGTATATTTCTACTTATGCTGAAGTTACTCTGGTCCTCCAATACTAGAATGGAAACATCTTGAGGAAAGAGATTTAGTCATAGGATAAATCATCTTTGTCATATTTACCCCTTTGCTCATCAGAGGGTGCTCTACCTCTGTATTTGATGAATGAATAATCATGCCTATATAATATTTTATCATTTGCCAAATACACTGTAATACATCACCTCTTTTAATTTTCATCACAACTGTGGAAGAAATATATATAACTCTATTTTAAATAGCTTAGTTAAATTCCTGTGTTCATTCACTGACACTTTAAAGTATATAGAAAATTTCCTAAGTTTTCATACATTGTAAAAACTGTAAAAATCTGTTATTCAATGGTCAAGAAATCAGAAGTTATATAGGTTAAATATCATGATAATTTTTCTCCTTATATAGAAAATGTAAGATTGCCAGGACTATCAAAGTTATTTACAATAGTCATAAATGCCGAATAACTAGGCATTTTCAAAGCATTTCTCAAAGAATGGCCATGAAAAAGCATGGAAATAGGAACTGCTGAGATAGATGTCCAGTGTGATAGGCATTCAATAGGTGTAAAATCATTATCATTATTGCCAATACTTGACCTTGTGATTACTACAGAACATACAGGGAATAGTCTAGCTTTTATAATTATATTTTAAAATGTCAATGATTGTAGAATACATCCAGTGCAAGATCAAGAAGTTCAGTCATTGAATTAGTTCACAGATAAGGGTTGAATACTAGCTTCTTAAGATTAGAGCTGTCTCATTTTTCTATATAACTCATAGCTTTCCTGATACCACACTTTTTAAAATTTTTTTAATCACACTTTTCTTGATTACTTTTCTTGGTCCCTAGTATCTACTCTCCATTACCCAAGCTTGTCTTTCCAACCTTCATGTGACCATGAAAAGTGGAAGTTTCTCTCTGTGCCAAACCTCTTGTCTTCTGACTTATTTTTCTACAAACGTAATGATAATCTCGAGCATAATTTTAAGTACAAGCCCATAGGTACATTAATTGCCAGGTTTCAGAGCTAGCACTGGCTCATTTTCTGAGCTTCAACTTGTAGAATGACTTGGGGGCTAACTAACAATATAAATTTTCAAAAAAAAAAATCTTTATAGCCCATTCTGACAGATATTGTAATTGCACCAAGTCATAGAGTGCTGTGTAGGCTATTGAAAGACACTGTTTTTTTCTTCAAGTGAAATGGTGAAAGCAAAGGATTGATATGATAGTGTTTGTATTTTGGCTGTTGTGGTGACAGAAGACTATATATGTGGTGGTGGGGGCGGGGGAGTGAGGTCAGGGAGAGGAAAGTTAAAGAAAATAAGTAGGGACCATTTAGTAGTCTAGCCATAATCCAGGAAAGGACTGATAGCTGATGCCACTTAGGCCAAGGTAACAGCAGTCAAAGTGAGAAGAGTTCTGATTCTAAGTATATCAGAGATTGAGTGGATGTAGTCTGCTGATACAAGTATTACAAAAAGAGAATAATTAAGGATGAATCTAATTTTGTTAGTCACATATGGAATCATCATTACTGAGATAGGGAAATCTGCAGGAAAAGTAGCTGGAGGTGGGTAGGAAGTGGCTATGATGGGTTCCACTTTAGACTTGTTTAGTTTTAGGTGCCTATTAGATATTCAAGAAGGAGATATACAATACGCATTTGAATATTTGACTCTAGAGTTGAAGAGACATGTTAAAATTGAAATATAGATGTGGGAGTTACCAGGTGGATTTCAAAGCCTTGAGATTTTTATTTTATTTTATTTTTAAACTTTACATAATGAAATACCTTTTCAAGTAAGGATAGCCAAGAAAAGTGAACCCACCTTCTTTGTGACTCACCTGTTGACACCATTGAGAACAGACTTTGATCAGAATGGAGAGACCACATAAGCCAATACAATTTATTGATGTTAACTTGAATATTAATATGTTATCTACTAACAAATAAGAAAACCTGGAAAAAATTCAAATCATAGTTGGATAGTTATATACATATTAGTTTCTATGAAGCTAGAAATTATATATTTTTATTAATCTCTATCATCTATACTTATTTCTTGAAAGTATTGAATGTCCAAAAATTGTTGGGTTAAACTTAATCGGAAAATGTTCCTACAGCAAATGCAGTTGATGCCCATTCAGATCACCTTTGTAGGTCTGATTCACACCTGCCTCAGCTATTGCAGTGTTGGTACTAACCATTCAAACCTGCACTCTTCTCTTGAGGTTCATCCTTGGTTAATGGGAACTACTTTATAGGGAGATTCCTGGAAGATTATGCCTTTCTACAGGGCCACCAGTAAGCCCTTGACTGACTTATGGAGAGCATAACAACTCAGGACTTTGTCCAGTGTAATTTATGTGCCAGAACTCCTAGTAACTTCTGGCCTGGGTTACATTTCTCCTGAAAACACGTCTCTGCATAGCTTTTTCTCATGACTGATCACTCAGGTTTCTCCTTCACTAAGTCACTTGCACAAGGATTTCTACCACTTATTACTAAGTAACTGGACCTAAGATATTAGCCACAGACATAGATATCTGACCCCTAAAACATTTCTCTTATCTAAGTGCTTTGGCACTTAATCTCTAAATTATTCAATCTTTCTTTGATTGATTTTGAGGAGTGGACTGGAGAAGAGTTTCTCTTCTGTATATTCCTCTCAGACTTGAATATACAATCAGGACAATGAGTCATCACTCTTCCTCCCCATTTACCACCTCATCACAATTCCATGTTGTTTTTTCCAAGATAGGCAGTTACACTTAGTTGAATGCTTGGACACATATGCTGTCTAAATTATAACAAGAATACTACACAGGGACTTTAGGAAACTTTTGTAATATTTTAAAGCCTCTGGTATTTAGTTAAAGATTCAATGTGCTATTGTAAGAAATACTTATTTTGATAGAAAAAGCCAATATCCTGTGCCTCAACCTCATGATTTTACTTTTAATCTTTTCTTTTCTCTCAGTAAATCAATGGGTCAATATGTTCTGTCCAACTGACCATCTGTTCACAAGCCTGTAACATGCAACTTGTGCCCTGCACTGTTTACAGTGTCAAAAAAATATCACACTCAAATTTTTCTTCTTGGGAAGGGAGGTGAGGAGAAAGTGAGAGCAATCAAGGAGGGAAGAGAAAAAGGTCTGTGGGAGAAGGGATAGCTGAGCATGACAGGTTGCCACAAGCTGATAGCGGAGAACTGAGACACGCCATCGAACAGGTGGCCTGCATGAAACTTCTTCCCTTGCCCCAGAGAATCTCTCCAGTTAGGAGAATAATTAGAACTGGAAAATATCTGCCTTGGCGATGGTCATATACATCCTAAGTTAAATGAAAGAAAACTAAAAGAACTCGCATTGTGAGGAGACTGTGCAGACGGTAACTTAGTGAGGACAGAATGTAAATGCTTTCATGTTGTTAAAGGTTAGATGTAAAGAAAGGCTTCGCTGGCAAGCTTAACAGTGTCAGTGATTCTGCAGAGGCAGCTTGTCTGGTTCTGCCCGCTGTATGGCATCATGCGGTGACTGGTTGGAGCAAGCGGTTCTTTTTCATCAGTGTTTTTTAGTCTCTGCTCTGCTAATGTAAAGGAAAATCTATTTTTATCTTCTCATCTGTATCTATTGATATTTAATGACACACAGCTCATCTTTCAGTGCAACTGGAGATATGACTTCTCTCAGGATTATTGGTTTCCTTTTTTGCCCCATCTATACTGAACAATGAGATCATCAGAATAATCTTACGCTAATTTAATGATGATGTAAATTTACTGGCATTTTCCCCTTCAGGTGGCAGAACTCAAAATGAAGCTCGGGAACCTCTGGAGAGAAACATTTTCTTCTCTTTGTAGACGAGCCTGTTACACCCCACAGCCACCTGCCTGCTATTCATTCTCTCTGCGCGGAAGATAAAATAACAAGCTTTTCTCTCTGTTGCTGTGCACCTTGGTGTTCAGAAGGTGGCATGCTGAGAGAACCTGCCCTTTCCTAAAGTAAATATTAGAAGTTTCAGGAAAAGGTGCCAGGTCTTTAAAAATCTCAGTTTCTCTAATAAAAAACGTGTGGGACCTGAGGAGAAGGCCACCAGCAAGCCCCCAGGAAACAATATGTTTCCTCACCTTCTTTAACATTTATGCCACCATCAGCTTTCCAAGAAAGACAACATATGGCATATTACGTAAAAATACACATTTTTTCTCTACACAGTTCTGTCCTGGAAACTCTTCTAGTAATCAGATCTGAAGGTCCTTGTTTTCCATTAATTCTAGAGTTGACCTGAGTCATGAGGTCCAGCTTTTATATTTTTCAAAATTTAAAGTCCTTCTGAATCCTCTCAATCCTGCAAAAGAAAGACGTTAACAATAATAACCTTGAGTGTATTTGTTCCTGAGGTTATGTTCCTCGCATCTCTTCAAATCCTTCTGATTTTCATCTCCACTAAATGAGTACTTATGAAGGCAGAAGACAAAAAAAAACATGCGACCAAGGTCAAGAGCTACTCAGTAGCCTTTAATAATATTTATTAAGCTGCTTACAGTATCCCAGGCACTGTGCCAAGTATTATATATATATATATATATATATATGTTAATTCACTTTATCCTCACCTATTAAAATATAGGTATATTTTTATACTCTCTTATCTGAATTGAAGATTAACATCCAAAGAGGATAAACAACTGGCCCACAAATACACAGATAGCAAGTGGCAGAGCTGAGTCTGAATCCAGAAAGCCTGACTCCAGAGACTTTATGCTCAATTATGAATTTGAGATAGAAGTTCTTACCCCTCTAACAAGCAGGACATTTCTTTCATTCAAGTCTTATTGTCAGAATTCACACAAATTTTACTTGTGACATCTTTCATTGTTTAAATTAAAAAAAAAAAACACTTTCTTACCTGACTTTTTCATTAACAAATAAGATGCTGTTGCATTTTTTGGGATCAATTTCCAGAATTTTGCCAAATTGAAATATGTGGACACAGCATATCAAATTTTCTGCCCATACTTAGATGCAAGTTTGATGTGGAAAATGAAGACCAGCTGGTGATAGAACAAATGAATAAATGTATATATGTATTTGGTGGTCCTTTATTGTGCATTCCCAGGAATTGGATCCGGCCTAGCTTAAGAAGAAAGGCAAGGTTACTTTCCCCTAATTAAAATTGTTCCATGGCTTTCTATTGTCATAAATATAAAGTTCCTACTGTGGATAATACAGTCTTTCACGATCAACTAATTCTCTAGCTTATTTAACTCTAGTAATACCTCACATCACCCCCGAACACATACCCTATGCTTTAGTTGGTTCTGGTTATTTACTAAATTCCTGTTCATGTCCAGGGCACTCTTGTAACTCTCTTGTTTATGATACTTGATGTAGGCATATTAGAAGCAGAAACTGTATAAGAGACAGAGACTGTATATTGTCTAAGGTTGACAGTTCCCACGTGTGCATTTTCAAACGCCCCTTCCTGTCACCCCATCACCACTTCCTGCTCACTACAGTTTTTGAGTTGGAGGAAATGTGTGATTTTACTGCCTCTTCCCATCATTTAGAATTATTATGATACTGCAGCCATAACTCCTTCCCCTACCAAATGGTACCATCAATATGTGATTTCCCCAAGAAGACGGATTATCCTTTCAATAGACCATTGAGGTATAGATGATTTACAATGTTGTGTTAGTTTCAGGTGTACAGCAAAGTGATTCAGTTATATATATATATATATATTTCAGATTCTTTTGCCATTTATATCATTACAGAATATTGAGCAGAGTTCCCTGTACTACACTATAGGTCCTTGCTGGTTATGTATTTTACATATAGTAATGTGTTTATGTTAATCTCAGGCTTCCAATTTATCCTCCCCACCACTTTTTCCCTTGGTAACCATGTTTGCTTTTTAAGTCTGTGGGTCTATTTCTGTTTTCAATGTAAATTAACTTGTATTTTTTTTTTTTTTAGATTCCTTATATAAGTGAGATCATATGATATTTATCTTTCTCTCTCTGGTTTACTTCACTTAGTATGATGACTTCTAGGTCCATCCAGTAAATATTTTCTTAAAAATAAGTATTTTCATAAAAATAAATATGAAATATCCTTACTCCATTTTTTAAATCATTGACAATGAGAAGAATTTACCCTAATTAAAAAAAAATGCTTACACTTGTTCAAATGTGGTAAAACCACTTTTCACCTCTCTGTCAAGGCCTCTGTATTAATACAGATTTATTACAAAATACAACCTGATATTTTGTTACAGGTTAAGACTTGATTGATATTTTGTTACAGGTTAAGACTTTATTGTGGAGAAGGAAATGGCAACCCACTCCAGTGTTCTTACCTGGAGAATCCCAGGGACGGGGGAGTCTGGTGGGCTGCCCTCTATGGGGTCTCACAGAGTCGGACACAACTGAAGTGACTTAGCAGCAGCAGCAGCAAGACTTTATTGAGAGGTATAATCCTAAGGCATTAAGGGTTAAAGGAGGGAAGAAGATAAATCAATTAAAATGTATGCATTTCCAAGCTATCTGTGATATGGTTATATGAAATGTAGAAGAGCTTGAAGGGAACCTTGGGGCTTTGCAACAGTCACTGAGAGAAGGAAAGGAAGATATATCTTCAGACTTCTTGATCCTGACTCCTGGTTCTCAGTTCACTTCAGTTGCTCAGTCATGTCCGACTCTTTGCAACCCCATGGACAGCAGCACGCCAGGCCTCCTTATCCATCACCAACTCCCAGAGTTTACTCAAACTCATGTCCATGGAGTCAGTGATGCCATCCAACCATCTCATCCTCTGTCATCCCCTTCCCCTCCTGCTTTCAGACCAGCATCATGGTCTTATCCAGTGAGACAGTTCTTCTCATCAGGTGCCCAAGTATTGGAATTTCAGCTTCAACATCAGTCCTTTCATGAACATTCAGGACTGATTTCCTTTAGGATTCACTGGTTGGATCTCCTTGCAGTCCAAGGGACTCTCAAGAGTCTTCTCCAACAAAATAGTTCAAAAGCATCAATTCTTTGGTGTTCAGCTTTCTTTATAGTCCAACTCTCACATCCATATAAGACTACTGGAAAAACCATAGCCTTGACTAGACGGACATTTGTTGGCAAAGTAATGTCTCTGCTTTTTAATATGCTGTCTAGATTGGTCATCAGAGAAAGCAATGGCACCCTACTCCAGTACTCTTGCCTGGAAAATCCCATGGACGGAGGAGCCTGGTGGGCTGCAGTCCATGGGGTCGCGAAGAGTCGAACACGACTGAGCGACTTCACTTTCACTTTTCACTTTCATGCATTGGAGAAGGAAATGGCAACCCACTCCATTGTTCTTGCCTGGAGAATCCCAGGGATGGGGAGCCTGGTGGGCTACCGTCTATGGGGTCTCACAGAGTCGGACACGACTAAAGCGACTTAGCAGCAGGTTGGTCATAACTTTTCTTCCAAGGAGTAAGCATCTTTTTATTTCATGGCTGCAGGCATCATCTGCAGTGATTCTGGAGCCCAAGAAAATGAAGTCTGCCACTGTTTCCACTATTTCTCCATCTGTTTGCCATGAAGTGATGGGACCTGATGCCATGATCTTAGTTTTCTGAATGTTGAGCTTTAAGTCAACTTTTCCACTCTTCTCTTTCACTTTCATCAAGAGGCTCTTTAGTTCCTCTTCCCTTTCTGCCATAAGGGTGGTGTCATCTGCATATCTGAGGTGATTGATATTTCTCCTGAAATCTTGATTCCAGCTTGTGCTTCATCCAGCCCAGCATTTCTCATGATGTACTCTGCCTATAAGTTAAGTAAGCAGGGTGATACTATACAGCCTTGACGAACTCCCTTTCCTATTTGGAACCAGTCTGTTGTTCCATGCCCAGTTCTAACTGTTGTTTCCTGACCTTCATACAGATTTCTCAGGAGGCAGATCAGGTGGTCTGGTATTCTCGTCTCTTTCAGAATTGTCCACAGTTTATTGTGATCCACACAGTCAAAGGCTTTGGCATAGTCAATAAAGCAGAAATAGATGTTTTTCTGGAACTCTCTTACTTTTTCACTGATACAACAGAAGTTGGCAATTTGATATCTGGATCTTCTGCCTTTTCTAAATCCAGATTGAACATCTGGAAGTTCACGGTTCACATATTGCTGAAGCCTGGCTTAGAGAATTTTGAGCATTAGTTTGCTAGCATGTGAGATGAGTGCAATTGTGCGGTAGTTCGAGCATTCTTGGCGTTGCCTTTCTTAGGGATTGGAATGAAAACTGACCTTTTCCAGTCCTGTGGCCACTGCTGAGTTTTCCAAATTTACTGACATATTGAGTGAAGCACTTTCACAGCATCATCTTTTAGGATTTGAAATAGCTCAACTTAAGTTTCATCACCTCCACTAGCTTTGCTCGTAGTGATGCTTTCTAAGGCCCACTTGGCTTCACATTCCAGAATGTCTGGCTCTAGTGAGTGATCACACCATCATGATTATCTTGGTCATGAAGATCTTTTTGTGCAGTTCTTCTGTGTATTCTTGCCACCTCTTCTTAATATCTTCTGCTTCTGTTAGGTCCATACCATTTCTGTCCTTTATCGAGCCCATCTTTGCATGAAATGTTCCCTTGGTATCTCTAATTTTCTTGAAGAGATCTCTAGTCGTTCCCACTATTGTTTTCCTCTATTTCTTTGCACTGATGGCTGAGGAAGGCTTTCTTATCTCTCCTTGCTGTTCTTTGGATCTCAGCATTCAAATGGCTATATCTTTCCTTTTCTCCTTTGCTTTTCCCTTCTCTTCTTTTCACAGCTATTTCTAAGGCCTCCCCAGACAGCTATTTTGCTTTTTTGCATTTCTTTTCCATGGGGATGGTCTTGATCCCTGTCTCCTGTACAATGTCATGAGCCTCCATCCATATTTCAGGCACTCTGTCTATCAAATCTAGTCCCTTAAATCTATTTCTCACTTCCACTGTATAATCATTAGGGATTTTATTTAGGTTATACCTGAATGGTCTAGTGGTTTTCCATACTTTCTTCAATTTAAGTCTGAATTTGGCAATAAGGAGTTCGTGATCTGAGCCACAGTCAACTCCCGGTTTTGTTTTTGCTGACTGTGTAGAGCTTCTCCATCTTTGGCTGCAAAGAATATAATCAATCTGATTTCGGTGTTGACCATCTGGTGACGTCCTTGTATAGTGTCTTCTCTTGTGTTGTTGGAAGAGGGTGTTTGCTATGACCAGTACATTCTCTTGGCAGAACTCTATTAGCCTTTGCCCTGCTTCATTCTGTACTCCAAGGCCAAATTTACCTGTTACTTCAGGTGTTTCTTGAGTTCCTACTTTTGCATTCCAGTCCCCTATAATGAAAAGGACAGCTTTTTGGGTGTTAATTCTAAAAGGTATTGTAGGTCTTCATAGCACTGTTCAACTTCTTCTTCAGCATTACTGATCAGGGCATAGACTTGGATTACTGTGATATGAATCATTTGCCTTGGAAACAAACAGAGATCATTCTGCCCTTTTGAGACTGCATCCAAGTACTGCATTTTTGACTCTTTTTTGACTATGATGGCTACTCCATTTCTTCTAAGGGATTCTTGCCCACAGTAGTAGATACAATGGTCATCTGAGTTAAATTCACCCATCTGCATCCATTTTAGTTCACTGATTCCTAAAATGTTGACATTCACTCTTGCTATCTCCTGTTTGATTGCTTTCAATTTGCCTTGATTCATGGACCTAACATTCCAGGTTCCTATGCTATATTGCTCTTTACAACATTGGACCTTGCTTCTATCACCAGTCACATCCACAACTGAGTGTTGGTTTTGCTTTGGCTCCATCTCTTCATTCCTTCAGGAGTTATTTCTCTACTGATCTTGAGTAGTGTATTGGGCACCTACTGACCTGCGAAGTTCATCTTTCAGTGTCCTTTCTTCTTGCCTTTTCATACTGTTCATGGGTTTCTCAAGGCAGGAATACTGAATTGGTTTGCCATTCCCTTCTCCAGTGGACCACAATTTGCCAGAACTCTCCACTATGACCTGTCCTACATGGCATGGCTCATAGTTTCTTTGAGTTATACAAGGCTGTGGTCCATATGATTACATTGGTTTGTTTTCTGTGATGGTGATTTTCAGTGCCCGCAACTGACCACAAGCATATTAACTCTCAAACTTCCAGGTTGTATGAACTAGACTCTCCAGAATGCCACTAGCAAAGTTAGGCCTCATATCTACAGTATGATCCTGTAAGTCCAGAGTGGTGGGAGAAGCTGGAATCTCTTTAGGGATGTTTATGTTTGGCCTGGATTCTTTCACTGCTAAACGTCTCATTGTGTTGGGGTCAAAAGAAGCCAAGCCAGACAATGGCCATCCTCCTGGGGTGGCAAAGATATGTGGCAGTGTTAGAAAATGAAGTAATATGACTCTCCATCCAGCAAGTGGCTCAGGGCTTTTATTTTATTTTTTAGCTATTTCTCAATTGACTAAGGAATACAGTGAATCTGGAGAATATCATGCATTGAGCCACTCAGGTGCACACACATGCTTGCATGGTATCTGGCTCTGTATTATAAAATGAAAGGATTGATAAAATGCTTCACTTCTTCCTAAAGTCCAGTCATTTAAAACCAATCATTTAAAGTGGTAAAGGAAGATATCACAATCTTAAGGCCATTTAGGATCCAGCCTTAGAGTTCTGTCATTGAAATCATCTTTGCTTAAGGCAGGCTGCCTTCCTATAATCATTGTACTGAACATCTATGTGCATTTTTGGCCTATTTTTAACTGAAATGAGGAGTAACCAACAAAATTTGTCCTGTTTTCAAGAGTAAGTTCTAAAGATGAGGTATATTTTAATTTGCACTTTATTTTATCTTGGCAACAGTAAAATATCACATCTTTGTGATACTTTAGATTGCACTCCAGTGGCAAATAGTCTAAGTGAAATGGCACTTACTGAAGTTATCTTTGTAAGTTTTCCTACAGAATTCTTCCAAAGTTATAGGAAAACTTGACAGCTAGCCCAATAATAATTATACTAACGGCTGTGTTCATAAAACACTTATTTTTCTGAATTGTACCTTTATCAAGGGAAAAAAAAAAAAACAATTCACCTATTTCCTAAGATTCTTGACTTCATTTTTTAAAAGAATTCCTTTTATATAAATTCATAAAATACTTTATTTTTTACTGTTTTTGTATTTTATAAATTGATTTAGTTCTATGTTTTTGGCATATGCAGCATGACATAAAAAATTGCTAGAAAAATGAATACCAATTCTTTTTCTCTCTTTCTACTGAATATTTCTCCCAGCAATCTTGATTCCAGCTTGTGCTTCATCCAGCCCAGTGTTTCTCATGATGTACTTTGCATATAAGTTAAATAAGCAGGGTGACAATGTACAGCCTTGACGTACTCCTTTTCCTATTTGGAACCAGTCTATTGTTCCATGTCCAGTTCTAACTGTTGCTTCCTGACATGACTGAGCGACTGAACTGAACTGAATATTTTTCTTGAAACCAATTTCAGTTCAGTTCAGTCACTCAGTCATGTCTGACTCTTTGCAACCCCATGAATCACAGCATGCCAGGCCTCCCTGTCCATTACCAACTCCCGCAGTTCACTCAGACTCACATCCATCAAGTCAGTGATGCCATCCAGCCATCTCATCCTCTGTCGTCCCCTTCTCCTCCCACCCCCAATCCCTCCTAGCATCAGAGTCTTTTCCAATGAATCAACTCTTCTCATGAGATGGCCAAAGTACTGGAGTTTCAGCTTTAGCATCATTCCTTCCAAAGAAATCCCAGGGCTGATCTCCTTCAGAATGGACTGGTTGGATCTCCTTGCAGTCCAAGGGACTCTCAAGAGTCTTCTCCAACACCACAGTTCTAAAGCATCAATTCTTGGGCGCTCAGCCTTCTTCACAGTCCAACTCTCACATCCATACATGACCACAGGAAAAACCATAGCCTTGACTAGATGGACCTTTGTTGGCAAAGTAATGTCTCTGCTTTTGAATATGCTATCTAGGTTGAACATAACTTTCCTTTCAAGGAGTAAGCGTCTTTTAATTTCATGGCTGCAGTCACCATCTGCAGTGATTTTGGAGCCCCAAAAAATAAAGTCTGACACTGTTTCCACCTGT
>NW_011494855.1:2143304-2143560 GCF_000754665.1 Bison bison bison | reverse complement strand
ATGTACTTTGCATATAAGTTAAATAAGCAGGGTGACAATGTACAGCCTTGACGTACTCCTTTTCCTATTTGGAACCAGTCTATTGTTCCATGTCCAGTTCTAACTGTTGCTTCCTGACATGACTGAGCGACTGAACTGAACTGAATATTTTTCTTGAAACCAATTTCAGTTCAGTTCAGTCACTCAGTCATGTCTGACTCTTTGCAACCCCATGAATCACAGCACGCCAGGCCTCCCTGTCCATCACCAACTCCCG
>NW_011494855.1:2131597-2143204 GCF_000754665.1 Bison bison bison | reverse complement strand
TGGCCAAAGTACTGGAGTTTCAGCTTTAGCATCATTCCTTCCAAAGAAATCCCAGGGCTGATCTCCTTCAGAATGGACTGGTTGGATCTCCTTGCAGTCCAAGGGACTCTCAAGAGTCTTCTCCAACACCACAGTTCTAAAGCATCAATTCTTGGGTGCTCAGCCTTCTTCACAGTCCAACTCTCACATCCATACATGACCACAGGAAAAACCATAGCCTTGACTAGATGGACCTTTGTTGGCAAAGTAATGTCTCTGCTTTTGAATATGCTATCTAGGTTGAACATAACTTTCCTTTCAAGGAGTAAGCGTCTTTTAATTTCATGGCTGCAGTCACCATCTGCAGTGATTTTGGAGCCCCCAAAAATAAAGTCTGACACTGTTTCCACTGTTTCCCCATCTATTTCCCATGAAGTGGTGGGACCAGATGCCATGATCTTCATTTTCTGAATATTGAGCTTTAAGCCAACTTTTTCACTCTCCACTTTCACTCTCATCAAGAGGCTTTTTCCTCTTCACTTTCTGCCATAAGGGTGGTGTCATCTGCATATCTGAGGTTATTGATATTTCTCCCAGCAATCTTGATTCCAGCTTGTGTTTCTTCCAGTCCAGTGTTTCTCATGATGTACTCTGCATGTAAGTTAAATAAGCAGGGTGACAATATACAGCCTTTACGTACTCCTTTTCCTATTTGGAACCAGTCTGTTGTTCTATGTCCAGTTCTAACTGTTGCTTCCTGACCTGCATACAATTTAGTTCAATCTAAATGGAGGTGATTCTATAACTCCATTAAAACTACTATTACAGTGATGACCAATGTCTTCCATAATCCTCAATCTGATGTTCTCACCACATCTTACTTGAAATATCAGATCCAGGTAATGGAATTCTTTCTTTTAAGATATTTTCATCATTTGACTTCTAGGATGCAACACAAACTTGCCTTTACTTTTACTTCAAGAGACCTTTTCAGTATCTCTCACAGCTCCTGCTCCTTTGAAAACCTTCTAATTATATTTCAGATTTGTCAGTTCTTCTTTTTTCTATCTGTGCTCATATACCTATATAAATTTATTCAACCTCATTTAAAAATTACTATTCATAATCTGATGATATCTAATTTATATCTCTACTCTGAATCTTTATCTTGAACTGAACACTCATATATCTCATTGCCTTCTCATATATCTCATTGCTGTCTCATATTTCCACTTCATAAATAATAGGCACCTCACACTTTTCTGCTACAAAACAGCATTCTCTTCCTCCATCTAAAGCCCTTCTTTCTCACTTTTCCTCAACAAATTCCCCCATTCCCTTAAGTAGTCATCAGGCCAAAAATTGTAGAGTTCTCCTTTATTCTTCTTTTCCTTCCTATCACATTATTAACCTGTAACCAAGCATTAATGTAATATTCATCAAAATAGATCCTGAATCACCATTGCTTGATAATACCATTGCTAGGTCAAAGCTGCATATTTTTCCTTGCTTATTTGACTTATATGCAGAATACATTATGAGAAATGCAGGGCTGGATGAATCCCAAATTGGAATCAAGAGTGCTGGGAGAAATATGAATGACCTCAGATATGTAGATGATACTACTCTACTAGCCTCTAAATGAGGGTGAAAGAGGAGGGTGAAAAAGCTGGCTTAAGACTCAACATTCAAAAAACTAAGATCATGACATCTGGTCACATTATTTCATGCAAATAGATAGGGAAAAAGTTGAAGCAGTGGCAGATTTTATTTTCTTGGGCTATAAAATCACTGCATATGGTGACTCCAGCCATGAAATTAAGACACTTTCTCCTTGGAAACAAAGCTATGACAAACCTAGACAGTATATTAAAAAGCAGAGACATCACTTTGCAGACAAAGGTCCGTATAGTCAAAGCTATGGTTTTTCCAATAGTCTTGTAGGCATATGAGAGTTGAATCATAAAGAAGGCTGAGCACTGAAGAACTGATGAATTCGAACTATGGTGTTGGAGAAGACTCTTGGGAGTCACTTGGACAGCAAGGAGCTCAAACCAGTAAATACTAAAGGTAATCAACCCTGAATATTCATTGGAAGGACTGATGTTGAAGCTGAAGCTCCAATACTTTGGCTACCTGATGCAAAGGGTCAACTCATCAGGAAAAGACCATGATGCTGGGAAAGATTGAAGGCAGGAAGAGAGGGATGCGATGGTTGGGTGGCAACACCAACTCAATGGACATGAGTTTGAGCAAACTCAGGAAGACGGTGAAGGACAGGGAACCCTGACGTGCTGCAGTCCATGGGGTCACAAAGAGTCAGACACTACTTAGTGACTGAACAACAACAACCATTGTTACAACCATGCATACTGATCCAGAGCACCAGCCTATCTTCCTTGGATTGTTGCATGGAGTTCTTTGTCTTACTTTATTCAAATACATCCCTTACACAACAATGAACTTTTTAAACCCAAATTTGATGTTGCTTTCCTGCTCTCCAGCCTTTAACAGTTCCCTCAGCACTTAGAATAAATCCCAAACACTGGATATTTCTCAGCAGCTTTCTTTCCAGTTTCCTATCTCAGTGCTCTGACCAACCAGGCCTCTTTCCATTCTCAGTGTGTGCCAAGGAAATTCAAACTTCAGGACTTCTGCTGTGTGCCTGAAAGTTCCATGGCTATTTCCTCTCATAATTGAAATATCAATTCCTCAGATGGTATTCTCTCAACACTCTATCATAAATATCCCCAGTCACTTATTTCCTTTTACTGCTCATTTGTTTTCACAGCTTAATATTCTTAAGGAAAAATTATCACTACTTGACATTTAGTGTTTTTTAATGGTTTATTTTCCCTCTCCTTCACTGTATGTTGTGAAAAGACAAACTGTTCCTGACACATACAAGTGCTCAGCAAACATGTTAGATAGATTAATAATTTTAATTTGCTGAGTTCACTGATAGCATGGCATCTTCAGATACTGTCATAAGACTTGTATATGGTTAATTTTAATGAATTATGTATTTTATTAGAGCAAAATCTCACCAAAGAATTTCTGATAGCTATTGTTGGCATGGTGATTACCTTCTACCCATTAAAACTCTTAACAAAAACAGTATTGGCAAAACTAATTATGTAAAGTTTAAAAAATAAAATTAAATTAAAAAAAAAAAAACAGTAGTATGTCAGATCTCCTTTTAGGAAAAAGGTGGGAACCACTCTTCACATTTATATCACTCTTTATCAGAATGGAATAGAGAAACATGACTCATGCCACCTGCTTTTCCTCTAAAACATTGGCAAATAAGCAAATGTGGATTTTTTTTTCCTTATTGCTCCTGTCTTAATAAATGTTCTAGATTACTGCTCTTTTCCTGAGATTTTCACTAATCCAGAAGAAATTTAATTGACTAATTTTTTTTTAATTTTATTTTATTTAACTTTACAATATTATATTGGTTTTTCCATATATCAAAATGAATCTGCCACAGGTATACTTGTGTTCCCCATCCTGAACCCTCCTCCCTCCTCCCTCCCCATACCATCCCTCTGGGTCATCCCAGTGCACCAGCCCCAAGCATCCAGTATCATGCATTGAACCTGGACTGGCGACTCATTTCATATATGATATTATACATATTTCAATTTTTTAAAGTATTACAGACTCAGGAGTGCCATGGTGGTCCAGTGTTTAGGATTTAGTGTTTTCACAGCAGTGGCACAGGTTACATTCTTGGTCATAGAACTGAGATCCCATAAGCTGTGGTTTGACTAAAAGAAAGAAAGGAAGGAAGAAATGGAGGAAGGATTACAGACTCAACTATAAACCAGCTTCTAACTAGAGAATTTTCTTAAAGGTGTTCAAGGGCTTTCTTACGGAACTTCTTAAGCGCATAACTAAGCACATTGTAAACCTAGTGTTTTTGTCACATTTTATTCACACTCTATTCAAGTTCCCAAAAATTTGCATTTCAGTCAAATATGTGTAAACCAATTCAAATTAATGCAGAAGAGAAATTTATTTAAAGAAATTGCACAGTGAATCTTTCTTAAAGATGTATTTTATTAAGTGAATCATCACTCTCTAAAACATTTCATTTTAAATTCCAGATTTTCATTTATTAGGTTTTCTTATCACAGGGTGCCCTGCTTCTCCTATTTTAGTCAAATTTCTCCAGCCTAAAAACTATTTGGGGGAGTTTGAATTTTTTCCTAAGAATAAAATCATTTTTACATTTTGATTATTATATCATCTTAAATTGATTCTATAACTGGCACGTTCCTGTGCCTGAGTTCTTCTGTGGGGTTAATCTATTGGTCATATGTGAACATCTTCTAAATCATCGTTGAACACAATTAAATCTCCTCAAATCACCTTCTTTTATTTAATTTATTTTTACATTTCATTATGTTAGAGTTTAAACATGTACAAAAGTAAACAAAAGTTTTTTTTTGTTTGTTTGTTTTTTTTTATCTATAACCTGTGGTTTCTCAACCTTGATGGTATTGGCATTTAAGACCAGATACTTCTTTCTGTGTGTTTGGGAGGAGGCAGGTTATCCTGTATATTTTAGCTTGTTCAATAGGCTCCCTGGCCTCTGGTTCTAGTTGCCGGTAGTCTCTGACCCCCTGTCATGATAATCAGAAATATCTCCAGACTTCATCATACATCCACTGGGGGACAAAACCCATCCCAGATAAGAACTTCAAAGTCCATACACTCTCTCACTTCCCAGTTATCGTATTATTTAATCCATGAATTCTGCAGTCTATCTACTATCTGCCTATCTGATAATGACTTTTAAAAATAATCAAAACACCATTACCACATCTAAAAATCTAGAACAATAATTCCTTAACATCATTATATAGCCATTTCCCCTTTTCGAATTCAATTATTTCATAAATGCCACACTTTGTATGTTCTTTCTTCATGTCCTCTCTGACTCCTCATTTTCTTTCTCAGTCTCTAGATAGAGAGATGATAGATACATGACATATTACTATACTACATATATGTACGCAAAGACAATATATTTATAGATATAATTATATAATGGGCTTCCCTAGTGGCTCAGATGGTAAAGAGCCTGCCTGCAATGCAGGAGACTCAGGTTCTATCCCTGGGTCAGGAAGATCCCCTGGAGAAAGAAATGGCAAGCCACTCCAGTATTTTTAACTGGAAAATCCCATGGAGAGAGGAACCTGGTGGGCTACCTCCCATGGGGTCGCAAAGAGTCAGACACACTGAGCGATTAACACACACAAAATTATATAATACATTCATATACACACATATGTGTGTAAGTAAGCATGGGGTGGGCATGGGTGGATGGGTATGGATAGTTTAGATATACAAATGAAGTGAACATATTACATTAATATTAAGGCTTTTTAAATCTTTAGATTTAATATTCCTCAATCTCTCATCTTTTCTTGTAAGTTCTACATTAAAGAAATTACTTCCTTTTTGCTTGTAGAATTTCCCAAAGACTGGGATTTGCTAATTGTATCACCACAGAGTAGGTGATTCTAATGTTATCAGGATTTTCTGGTAGTTGAATCTATAGGTGGAATCACATTTAAGTTTAAAATATTTTGATAAGATGGTTTTCACAGAGCTTTGTGTCCTCCCAATAAAAAGAACATAATTCCTGGATAGCTCTCTTTTAAGAAATGTTAATGGTAATGAAATGTTAATGGTAATATACAATTCTATTATTCCTCCATCAATTTAGTAACTGGAAAACTTCTATAACAGAAAGTTCTCTCATCAGTTAATGGACTGTTAGGGGGTGGAGACCATATAGAAGAAGCAAGATAAATGATCTATTCTTTCATTTTGTTGACTTATTTTCAAAAAAATGACAAAGTTTACCAGAATCCTCCCAAAGTGACAGATTAGTTTTCTTTTTTCATATTTTATTTTTATGTAATCATAGATTTAAACATATTTGATGCCTTTGAATTCATTGCAATCACTAGGGGTTTTTTAATAGAAAAAAATTTCCATATTTTTTCTAGTAGAAGCTTTTAAATTGACTTCTTTTGACAAGACTCAAAATTCTTTTTTTTGGATTCCACGTATAAATGAGATCATACAGTATTTTATTTTGTCTCTCTCTAATGTCTCAGCTATTTTTTCAAGGGTAAAAATGCATAAGTTCTTCTTGCAACAAAAAGATTTGACATCTATATTATAGCCCCATTAGCTATAAATTTACATCTATACATGTTTCCCTATATTTACATGTATTCAGTTTTCCCTATGTATAAAATGAATATGATATGTATGATTTACTAATCATTATCTATTGAAAAAATTAATCTCAAAATTTGCTATCTTTGTGACCTTGTCAAGTTACTTAATCTTTTTGAGCCTGTATTCTCATCTCCAACATGAGCATAATGTTGATCTTTTTCAGATGTCAAATGATTAAATTTATTAGTATATTTTACCATTCCATGTGCTAGGGTATTTTATAATACGTGAACACAGTAAATCTTAGTTAGTGTTATTATTCTCCTTATCTAATTGACACCCATCTATCAGGAAAACCTATCTTGTTCCGCTCAAAACCTTTTAAGTTACAGTCATTTTGGCAGTAGACATTACATTACCTGTTTGCCCTATGGTCATTTTTTTTTTTTTTGCAACACAGAATCACAGATCTAAGATTACTACAGAAGGGATAAAAAAGTACTGTATAAAGGAATGATATAGGATCGTTCCTTTTTCTTTTGATACTCACATCACCTACTATCTTGTTTATTTCCTTTCCTACCCTACCACTCTGCACCGAACTGATAGTTTCAGTGATTCCTTCATAATAACTTCCCAAACCTTCTTCCTGGTCAGTGTACTGCATAATTCTTCCATTTAACACCTACTCCCTTGACTTGATTTCCATCTCTTGGAGAAATGAAGATTTGACTTGAACTCTAGCAGCCATCTGCCTGTCTGAATTATAAGCCAGATGACTTGTCACAAGAAACTTTGGGGAGAAATGGAGTGGTTGTGATTTTTGAGGCTAAGAATATTATGCCAATTTAAATGAGTGAAAACACTCGCCCTGTATTCTAACTTATTCCATCAATAAGAGCACTTTAAATTTTCTTGCAAGATTGAGAAACACTCTCTGGTTGAATGACACCTTTAGAAAAACCAATATCTCAGTTCAGAGATTCCATTGCCGAGAAAGAAAGGAAAAAAAAAAAAAAAAGCTTTAAAAAACAAAACAAACCTAATGCCTGTCTTTATGGGGACTCAGCACATGCCTTGTTCTCAGCCATACAAGCTAAACAGATTTAATTGCCTTTTCATATGTCAAAACCGGCCTGTCCAGAGGGACGCAATAAGAGAAGCTTGTACAGGAATATTTTCCACTGTATCTGTTCCTGGAGCAATAGTGCTTGTGTTTCCAGGGCTGTCAATTAAGCATATTTTTTTCCCTAGCACATATTCATTAAGACACAGTTGCCAACTTCATTGCCACTGCATTTTTTATTATATACATTAGTTCTGGTTGAAGGACAATTTAGGAAAGTTTTTATGGGGAATAAAGAGGACTTCTGGCTGGATGATTTTTCTATCATTTATTATACTATATTAGCAGGGCAAATGGTTTTTTGCCCCTAATTATACACTCTTATCTGGACTTAACTTAGTCTAATCCTTTGAATATCTTTTTTGAGTAATGTTCTATCACCACAGAACTTGTTCAAACACACTTCCATTTATATTTATTGGCCTTGCATTAAAGATGCATTACCAGATGATAAACATTGGGGGTGGAAATGTGAAGCCAGTGACTAAAGGGATTTTATAAAAAAAAAAAAAGGAGATACTCGATCCACTTTAAAAAGTCAACCAAACTGCTTTGTCTAGATGGCCATAGTATTGGAAACAAGGGATAAGAGAGGGGACAAAGAAAAAATGACAAAAAAAAAAAATATGAGAGAAAATGATGTCTAAGTTGTCATATGAGGATATCTTTGAATACAGCTGACAGCCTTCCAGTCTTGTTTTTAAGGACTCTGTCCTAGCCCTTAAAGAGTTGAATAAAAATACTGGTCTCTGATAAATTGTAACCAAAATTGGGGTTCAAGACAGCATCCAACCTTATACTTTCAAATAATGATGTACAGAAGAGGAGCAGGCACGTGTCAGAAATTACAGAGCATGTGAAAAAGGTTTAAATTCAGAGAGCTACCATTCCCTGAATGGTGAATCACACGATGTACTCAGAATTTGTTAGTTACTCTATAGTAGTTACTGGGAAGACCCATGGAGCTCTCATCAGAAAGGGTAGAAGAAAAGGTCACCAGTAGGAGGTTTGGTTTTGGAGGATAGATAACACATTTTGCAGCTTTTAGGATGGTTTTCTCTTTTCTCATCTGAGTCATGGCTGGCGCAAGAAGCAGATTCCAAGACAGTTAGCTATAAGCATGAAGGAGGTTTATGAGTGAGTGCTCTTGACATCGATATGTATGAAAGGAAAGGGAAGAAGCAGGAGTGGGCAGAAAGAGAAATTAAGCTGTAATGTATCAACAGACACCTCAGCTCACGCTACTTGGGTTCTGAAGATAGGGTAATGCTTCAGAGTTATATGGAGTTGGGTTGAGAAGCATGAGCTTTCATAATCCCAAATTGACAAGTCCTTTGATACAAGCAGTGAAGAGCTTGTGACCTTGGGTGAGTAACTTTGTTCAGCTGAGGCTGTTTCCCAAGGAATCTGGCAGCCACAAGGTTTATTTCTGGACAGAATCCAAGCAGATAGGGAGATTTTGGGTGCTACATTACCCAGTGAAAATGATGATTGTTTTCTTAAAGTGCTGTTGTGATAATTAAATGTAATCAATATACTTTAGGGCATATGGCATGGACTCAGTAAATAATATTTAAATTTTTCCTTCTTAAAAAAATCAAGTCAGAATTTTGAAATCTTTGAAATGTGTAAAGATTTGTAAAAGCTATTTCTGCTATCATCTTTCTAACCTCTTAAAGTTAGAACAAACATTTTTGTATAACTATTTCATCTAACCTTCACAACAACTTTGTAATGTAGGTATTATGTGCATTCCATTTTACAAGAACCTGAGACTTAGAATAATTTAGAAATATTTGCATAAAAATCATAACAATCATCTATAAAGAATCAAAGATTTTATATGACAGCTGTTTTTTTTTTTTTTTCTTTTCCTATTCCAGAATGAGAACAAAGCTTGTAATCAGAAGACCTGGATTAATCATAAATCTTTCCCTTATGAACTTTATGATTTGGGCTAACTTATCAACTTTGATCTCAATTCCTATATTTATAGGTGAAACTTGCATTTTCGAGCTCTGTAATCTATGTCAGGAGTGCCTCCTGCCACAAATGAGATATGAAGAGATGCTTCAAGGGCAAAGTAAAGAAACAAGAGAGGTGTGCTTCAACAATGAGAAAGTGAGAGACCATCAGGTATCTAAAAATAGCTATCTATGTCTAGAACATATTGTGTGAATATATGTGTTTCCAAAGAAAAGTAAGAATGGGTAGGGGAGAAAGAGTACACTTAATGACCTAGTATGGAACTTAGACTTGAGGTTATAAATAATGATGATCCATCAAAAGTTAGGCCAGAGATTAGCTAAAGTTATGTTAAATCTTAGAAATCATTCTTGAAGCAGATGGATACTTGAGAGAAACAAAAAAACTGGAGGTGGAGGCCCTATTCAGAATTCCCAGTTAAAAATACTGAGAGACTAAGCTGAAAAAACTGACAGTGAATATAAGGAGAATTTAGGTTCAAGAAATATTACAAAGATAAATATGACTTAGTAGAACTCAACATTTATTGATTTATTTAACTAAGTGTTGCATATTTTCTTTTGTGACAATAATTTTATGACTTCTTGGAGATTTTACCATGGTTGGATGGAGAAAAATATATAAAATAATCTCTAATTGTTATCCATATTTTGAAGAAAACAAGAAGCATATGTGCATTTATCCTACAACTTTGCTGTCCTTTGTTATGTATCTTTTAAAGAACCTGTGCTTTCTTTATGATTTCTCAAGTTGATGAAAAACAGCAAACAAATATCCAAGAAACTTGCTATATTACTATATCCAAAAGAAAACTCTCTAAGTTAAGGACAAGATGACTTCAAAGTTTTTTATTTATTTATTTATTTATTTTTTAGACTTTACATTAATGATTGCACACAAAGCGAAGTATTCAAAATTTTATTGAAAAAATACTTTGCATATTTCATTATGTTTGTTAATTTCTGATAGAGTTAAGTTCATTTTTTTGTCTTTGTATTTGATTTTAGAGTTTACTTCTGTAATCTTTATTCAGTTTTATTTAGAATATTTAAAATACTGACATGCTTCAAAAATCAAAGCTTATACCTGTAAGAACTTCCTCTTGTGATGACATCAGCTTAAAATGTAACCTAAACTCTGGACGCCTCACAACACATGAATTTTTAAAAAGCCAAGTTCTTACTCTCAGAGAAAGAAGAGATCAGAAATTCTCTTTTAGTAAGATTTGTATTATGTCTTAACTAACAGGACATTGGGGGATTCCCAAGTGGTTCAGTGGTAAAGGATCCACCTGCAATGCAGGAGATGCAGGTTTGATCCCTGGGTCACGAAGATCTCCTGGAGAAGGAATTGGCAACTCACTACAGTATTCTCGCCTGGGAAATTCAATGGACAGAGGAGCCTGGTGGGCTACAATCCATATGATCAGAAAAGAGTTGGTCACAACTTAGAGACTAAACAATGACAAAAAGGACACTAACAGGATGATAACTGACATTAAAAGAATAATAGAGGAATATTATGAACAACTCTATGCTCCCCAGATTTGATAACCTAAATTAATGAACCAATTTCTTGAAAGATACAATTTAGTAAAACTTTTACCTACAAAAAATCTACAGCTAACATCATGCTTAATGGTAAGAAAATAGAAGCTTTACCAGTAAGACAAGGACAAAGTAAAGATGATCCTTCTCACCACTTTTATTCAAAATTGTACTGAAAGCCATAATTAATGTAATAAGACAAGAGAAGTAAATACTAGGTAAACAGATTGGGAAGGGAAAAAAAAAACTATCTTTGTTCACAGATGACATGGTTATCTATGTAGAAGGTCACAGAGTCAAAAACAATAAACCAAGAACAAATAAACAATTATAGTTGAGTTGGCAGATATAAGATTAACACACAAAAATCAGCTACTTGCATATACATAAGCAGTGAATGAAAAAAAAAAAGAAATGAAAAAGAAAGCACCATTAGAAGAAAGCACTCAAAATATGTATAAGATATACCTGAGACCTTGGACAATAGAGAGAACTAATCCTTTCAGCTATAATATCCTACAAGGGGGCCAGAATAGAACGATTGCAACTGAGACTGGCAATTCCTGAAGCTTCCCCATCTCCTTATCCAGTTTTCTCTTTTTTTTTTTTAATTTTATTTTATTTTTAAACTTTACATAATTGTATTAGTTTTGCCAAATATCAAAATGAATCTGCCCCAGGTATACATGTGTTCCCCATCCTGAACCCTCCTCCCTCCTCCCTCCCCATACCATCCCTCTGGGTTGTCCCAGTGCACTAGCCCCA
>NW_011494855.1:2122210-2131392 GCF_000754665.1 Bison bison bison | reverse complement strand
CAAATCTTCCCACCCTCTCCCTCTCCCACAGAGTCCATAAGGCTGTTCTATACATCAGTGTCTCTTTTGCTGTCTCGTACACAGGGTTATTGTTACCATCTTTCTAAATTCCATATATATGTGTTAGTATACTGTATTGGTGTTTTTCTTTCTGGCTTACTTCACTCTGTATAATAGGCTCCAGTTTCATCCACCTCATTAGAACTGATTCAAATGTATTCTTTTTAATGGCTGAGTAATACTCCATTGTGTATATATACCACAGCTTTCTTATCCATTCATCTGCTGATGGACATCTAGGTTGCTTCCATGTCCTGGCTATTATAAACAGTGCTGCAATGAACATTGGGGTACACGTGTCTCTTTCCCTTCTGGTTTCCTCAGTGTGTATGCCCAGCAGTGGGATTGCTGGATCATAAGGCAGTTCTATTT
Source organism: Bison bison bison (assembly GCF_000754665.1). Lineage (NCBI taxonomy): Eukaryota > Metazoa > Chordata > Mammalia > Artiodactyla > Bovidae > Bison > Bison bison. The sequence goes on along the minus strand of NW_011494855.1, from coordinate 2,130,960 downwards.
CCAGTTTTTTAAGGAATCTCCACACTAGTTTTCTCTGTCTCTGAGGTAAACATTCCATGATATGCTTTTTATGTTTATCACAGGTCTGTGTGCCATTTACTTTGCAACAGGTTTATCTGTTCAACTGACAATCTACTGGTAGACTATGACAGAAGTATCCTATGATTCCACATTTACCAAAGTGACACGATACTGTCTTGATTATTTTAGCTTTATTGTGAATCTTTGTTCTTCCTCTTCAATATTATGTCAATTATTCTGCATCTTTTGTATAGATCAAGTTAGCAAGAACTGATATTTAAAGCTTAACAATAAGAGAGCAAAAAATCAATTTCAAAAAGGGCAAAGATCTGAACAGACATCTTACCAAAGCAGATATACAGATGGAAACTAAGCATGTGAGAAAAATGATAAACATCACATGCTATTAATAATGGCAAATTAAAACAACAGATACTATTATACACTTAAGAGAATTATCAAAATTCAAGATAAAGCTCATGCCAAATACTCATGATGATGTAGAGTAACAGGAACCCTTATTTATCACAATGGGGATATAAAATGGCAGACACTTTGGAAGATAGTTTGGTAGTTTCTTGTAAAACTAAAAATACTCTTACCATAAGATTCAGTAATCATTCTCCTTTGTATTTAACTAAATGAGATGAAAGCTGACTTCTTTACAAAAGATTTGTACATGAATGTTTATAGAAACTTTTTTCATAGTTATCAAATGTAAATCAGTTAACATGCTTGCCAATAAGAGGAATGCAGAAACAAATTGTGGGACATCCATATGATAAAATATTATTCAAAATAAATGGAAATCAACTCTTAAGCAATGAAAAGGCATTAAGGAATGTCAAAAATTCATAATACTAAATGAAACAAGCCAATCTGAAAGGCTACTACCATATAATTCCTACTAGTTGACATTCTGGAAAAGGGAAAATTAAGGAGACTAAAAAGATAAGAGGTTCCATGGACTCACGACAGTGAAAAGAAAGGGAAGAGAATAGGTGGAACACAAGTGATCTTTTCTTTAATGATACTGTAATAATGGTACACCCTCTTCCAATACACTGTTCCTACAACACAAGAAATTACTCTACACATGGACATCACCAGATGGTCAATACAAAAATAAGATTGATTATATTTTTTGCAGCTGAAGATGGTAAAGCTCTATAGAGTCACACACACAAAAAAAAGACTGGGAACTGACTGTGGCTCAGATTATGAACTCCTTATTGCCAAATTCAGGCTAAAATTGAAGAATGTAGGGAAAACCACTAGACCATTCAGGTATGACCTAAATCAAACCCCTTAAAATTATACAGTGGAGGTGGCAAATAGATTCAAGAGATTAGATTTGATAGACAGAGTGCCTGAAACTATGGATGGAGGTTCATAACATTGTACAGGGGCAGGGATCAAGACCATTTCCAAGAGGAAGAAATGCAAAAAGGCAAAATGGTTGTCTGAGGAGGCCTTACAAATAGCTGAGAAAAGAAGATAAGCAAAAGGCAAAGGAGAAATGGAAAGATATACACATCTGAATGCAGAGTTCCAAAGAACAGCAAGCAGAGAAAAGAAAGCCTTCCTAAGTGATCAATGCAAAGAAATAGAGGAAAAAAGTAAAATGGGAAAGACTAGAGATCTCTTCAAGAAAATTAGAGATACCAAAGGGACATTTAATGCAAAGATGGGCTCAATATAGGAGAGAAATGGTATGGATCTAACAGAAGTAGAAGATATTAGGAAGAGGTGGCAAGAATACAAAGAAGAACTGTACAAAAAAGATCTTCCTGACCCAGATAACCCTGATGGTGTGATCATTCACCGAGAACTAGACATCCTGGAGTGCAAAATCAAGTGGGTCTTAGGAAGCATCACTACGAGCAAAGCTAGTGGAGGTGATGGAATTGCAGCTGAGCTATTCCAAATCCTGAAAGATGATGCTGTGAAAGGGCTGCACTCAATATGCCAGCAAATTTGGAAAACTCAGCAGTGGCCACAGGACTGGAAAAGGTCTGTTTTCATTCCAATCCCACAGAAAGGCAATGACAAAGAATGTTCAAACTACTGCACAATTGCACTCATCTCACACGCTAGTAAAATAATGCTCAAAATTCTCCAAGCCATGCTTCAGCAATACATGAACCATGAAATTCCAGGTGTTCAAGCTGGTTTTAGAAAAACCAGAGGAATCAGAGATCAAATTGCCAACATCCGCTGGATCATGGAAAAAGCAAGAGAGTTCCAGAAAAACATCTATTTCTGCTTCATTGACTATGCCAAAGCCTTTGACTGTGTGAATCACTATAAACTGTGGAAAATTCTTCAAGAGATGAGAATAACAGACCACTTTATCTGCCTCATGAAAAATCTGTATGGAGGTCAATAAGAAATAGTTAGCACCATATATGGAGCAATGGACTGGTTCCAAATTAGGAAAGGAGTATGTCAAGGCTATATATTGTCACCCTGTTTATTTAACATATGCAGAATACATCATGTGAAATGCCAGGCTAGATGAAGCACAGACTGAAATCAAGATTGCCAGGAGAAATATCAATAACCAGATATGCAGATGATACCAACCTTATGGCAGAAAGCAAAGAGGAACTAAAGAGCCTCTTGATGAAAATGAAAAAGGAGAGGGAAAAAACTTGCTAGAAACTCTACATTAAAAAACTAAGATCATAGTGTCTGGTCCCATCATTTGATGGCAAATAGATGGGGAAACAGTGGAAACAGTGGCTGACTTTGTATTTTGGACCCCAAAATCACTGCAGATAGTGGCTTCAGCCATGAAATTAAAGAAACTTGCTCCTGGGAAGAAAAGCTATGACCAATCTGAATAGAGTGTTAAAAAACAGAGACATTCCTTTGCCAACAAAGGTCCATCTGTTCAAAGCTATGGTTTTTCCAGTAGTCATGTATGAATGTGAGAGTTGGACCATAAAGAAAACTGAGTGCCAAAGAATTGATGCTTTTTTTTAAATATAAATTTATTTATTTTAATTGGAGGTTAATTACTTTACAATATTGTATTGGTTTTGCCATACATCAACATGAATCAGCCACAGGTATACACGTATTCCCCATCCTGAACCCCCCTCCCTCCTCCCTCCCTGTACCATCCCTCTGGGTCGTCTCAGTGCACCAGCCCCAAGCATCCAGTATCATGCATCGAACCTGGACTGGCGATTCGTTTTGTATATGATATTATGCATGTTTCAATGCTTTTGAACTGTGGTGTTGGAGAAGACTCTTGTGAGTCCCTTGGACTGCAAGGAGATCAAACCAGTCAATCCTAAAGGAAATCAGTCCTGAATATTCATTGGAAGGACTGAGGCTGAAGCTCAAGCTCCAATACTTTGGCCACCTGATGCAAAGAACTGACTCATTGGAAAAGACACTGATGCTGGGAAAAATTGAAGGCAGGAGGACAAGGGGATGACAGAGGATGAATTGGTTGAATGGCATCACTGACTCGATGGACATGAGTTTTGAGCAAGCTCCAAGTGTTGATGATGGACTGGGAAGTCTGGCATGCTGTAGTCCATGGGGTCACAAAGAATTGGAACAGACTGAGCAACGAAACTGAACTGAATGATGGTACAAGTTTCTATACATTGAATGTTTGTGTCCACCCCAAATTCATATACTGAGACAACCTGCAGACTATGATGATATTTGTGGTAGGCCTGTGGGAATTGATTCAATTATGAGTATCTACCTATATCTTGTTCTTGGACTTCTTGGACTCCAAAACTATGAGAAATAAATTTCTATTGTTGGTATCCACTTAATCTTCTGTTATTGCAGTTTAAGCAAACAAGACACAACATGTTATCAACATTTTTGAAAATTCATAGAATGTACAACCCCAAAGTGCTGAAAGTATTGGCTGCTCAGTCGTGTCTGACTCTTTGTGACCCCATGGTCTATAGCCTGTCAGGCTCCTCTGTCCATGGGATTGCACAGGCAAGAATACTGGAGTGTGTTGCCATTTCCTTCTCCAGGGAATCTTCCTGATACAGGGTTCAAACTCAGGTCTCCTATATTGCAAGCAGATTATTTACCGTCTGGGCCATCTTGGAAGTCCTTACAACCTCAAAAGTGAAACCAAATGTAAAAAATGTTTCATTAATAATAACATAAATATTGGCTCATTACTTATTAATAATTGAAACAAATGTATCACTTTAATTCAAGATGTTAATATAGAGAAAACTGTCATCCAGAGGAGTGAGGGTCTATCAGTTCAGTTTAGCTGCTCAGTTGTGTCCGACTCTTTGCGACCCCATGAACTACAGCACGCTAGGCCTCCCTGTCCATCACCAACTCCTGAAGTCCACTCAAACCCATGTCCATTGTGTCGGTAATGCCATCCAACCATCTCATCCTCTGTTGTCCCCTTCTCCTTCCATCCTCAATCTTTCCCAGCATCGGGGTCTTTTCAAGTGAGTCAGCTTTCCTCATCAGGTGGCCAATGTATTGGGGTTTCAGCTTCAACATCAGTCCCTCCAATGAACACCCAGGACTAACCTCCTTTAGGATGAACTGGTTGGATCTCCTTGCAGTCCAAGGGACTCTCAAGAGTCTTCTCCAACACCACAGTTCAAAAGCATCAATTCTTTGTTGCTCAGCTTTCTTTATAGTCCAACTCTCACATCCATACATGACCACTGGAAAAACCATAGCCTTGACTAGACAGACCTTTGTTGGCAAAGTAATGTCTCTGCTTTTTAATATGCTGTCTAGGTTGGTCATAACTTTCCTTCCAAGGAGCAAGTGTCTTAACTTCATGGCTACAATCACCATCTGCAGTGATTTTGGAGCCCAGAAAAATAACGTCAACCACTATTTCCACTGTTTCCCCATATATTTGCCATAAAGTGATGGTACCGGATGCCATGATCTTCGTTTTCTGAATGCTGAGCTTTAAGTCAACTTTTTCACTCTCTTCTTTCACTTTCATCGAGAGGTTCTTTAGTTCTTCTTCACTTTCTGCCATAAGGGTGGTGTCATCTGAGGTTATTGATATTTCTCCTGGCAATCTTAATTCCAGCTTGTGCTTCTTTCAGTCCAGCGTTTCTCATGATGTACTCTGCATATAAGTTAAATAAGCAGGGTAACAATATACAGCCTTGACATACTTCTTTTCCTATTTAGAACCAGTCTGTTGTTCCATGTGCAGTTCTAACTGTTGCTTGCTGACCTGTGTACAGGTTTCTCAAGAGGTAGGTCAGGTGAGGGTCTATATGGAAACTCATCTTCTTGCTCAGTTTTCTGTAAACATAAACTTACTAAAAATTAGTCTACTAATTTAAAAAAAAAAACTGAATTTTTAAGAATTTTGTGTTTTTCTGATGATTTTTTTATTAAAATTATGAAACACTTTGGAAATCTCCTTTAGTTGAACTAAAACAAACATATTTTGTTAGCACTACTGTGCACATGTTGAAGATTGTTTTTTTTCCTGTTCCTTGTTTCAATTCTGAGTGTTTGAGTATTTAGTTCAGTATCTGGGGACTAGGTCTTTCGAGAGTTCTATTCTAAAATAGCAGAGATTAAGCAATAGTGAACAGGATACTTTATTTTTTAATCAAGCCATTTCTATATTCTATGAGAGAGAGGATGACTTTACTTCCACAGTTTGGTGTTTGGTTTGGGGGTAGTCTATCCAGGTTTGTTTGCAGATGCTCTGAAAAGATACTCTTATGTGATGGCTACTGCAGGCATGTGAATGGGAATAGCCCAGAGTATCAAGGCAGTATCAGAGCAACTCCTTGCTCAGTTGCCATTGTAGAACTGATTTTACACATGCGCCAAAGATTTCTCAGAGCAGGCAGAAAGGAGTAGTTTTTTCAATCACTCAAAAAATATTACAGGGTGCCTTGGGGCATTGATCTCTTTCTCCTGCTGGGCTGTTGCAAACTTGCCTTTTATACTATTTTGCTAAGTGCTTTGTTCCTATCAATTCCTTCATACTAGGAATATGAACATGATTTTTTTGCTTCCTAAAGATATCTAAAAAGAAAAGGAAATCACAATGTACAGAAAAATAGATATATGCCCAGAGCTATAACCTACTTGAAACTGGTGTGTTCCTTTTGAAGATACTAAATATGAATTTTCTTTAGCCATATTGACCTGGACCAAAAAATGGAAAATAGAGAAATAACTCTGCTCCTCCTCAAAAATAAGAATATAAAAGGAGTGCAATTACATCTATGCAGTGAAATTCAGTTATTGAAATTACAGTGGTGATGATGTTATAATTTGTAAAACATTTATTTTGTGACAAATGCATGTTTTATATGCCTTTTTATATGAATTATAAAGTTACCACTTACCTTTGAAACAATATCTCATGATTTTACATATCAGATGATTGAGGTTCTGTATACTGATGTATCCTGCCTGTAGTTATATGCTCATAAAGGATAAGCCAGAATTTGAAATCAAGTCCATTTATTTCGAGGTAAAAGATGGCAAAATTAAAGGTTAATTAGCTAAAACAGATATATATACAGCCCATATAACTTCCTATAAAGAATGGTTTTTAATGGCCCACCAGTACTTGCAGAAATATCTCAGATGCCAGCATTTGACGGAGGTTGGAGAGCTCCCCTTTTCTCAGAAGGTTTTCCCATTAAAGCAATCTGACCCATTGCTTAATAAACTTCCATGCCACTCCATGACCCACTTGAAAGATCTCTATTGCAAGACATTATTCTCCCCTCTGAGATTTAAAGGATCGATTTACCATTCTTTTATGTATTCTAAATGAGCAAACAAAAAACAATAAATCAATTCTTGCCACTAAACAAAACTTAATTTGTTGATGAGAACAGGGTATAATCAAAATGAGACTATATAATGATAGTTGTAGTTGAAATTTTTCATCAGATTTCTTGGTACCTCCAAGAATTTCTTAATCATCCACAGGTACTTTTATCCCAAATTCAGATTGCTCATCTTCTGCTGTTTGTGTGTGTGTGTGTGAAAGTCACTCAGTCACGTCTGACTCTTTTGATCCCATGTACTATACAGTCCATGGAATTCTCCAGGCCAGAATACTGGAGTGGGTAGCCATTCCCTTCTCCAGGGGATCTTCCAAACCCAGGGATCAAACCCAGGTCTCCCACATTTCAGGCAGATTCTTTACCAGCTGAGTCACCAGGGAAGCAGGGAAGCCCAAGAATACTGGAGTGAGTAGCCTTTCCCTTCTCCAGCAGATCTTCCAGACCCAGGAATTGAACCCGGGTCTCCTGCACTGCAGGCGGATTCTTTACCAACTGAGCTACCAGGAAATTAAAAAAAAAAAATTCAGTGGTCAATACTCTGCTGGTTTGAAAACCTAAGAGTTTAGTACTATGGTTGCTGCTGCTGCTAAGTGACTTCAGTCGTGTCCGACTCTGTGCGACCCCACAGACGGCAGCCCACCAGGCTCCCCCGTCCCTGGGATTCTCCAGGCAAGAACACAGGAGTAGGTTGCCATTTCCTTCTCCAATGCATGAAAGTGAAAAGTGAAAGTGAAGTCGCTCAGTCGTGTCTGACCCTCAGCGACCGCATGGACCACAGCCTTCCAGGCTCCTCCGTCCATGGGATTTTCCAGGCAGGAGTACTGGAGAGGGGGTGCCATTGCCTTTTCCAAGTACCATGGTTAGATTATTCTAAAGTAAATTTGTCTGGATCTTGTAAAACATTGTCATGAAAAATAGCAGTTTCCTCTCATATATGCTTTAGCTTGAGCATATGACAAAATTACTCTTCTAACTGATTGGAGAGGAAAGAGAAATGATGTCAGGAACTGGTTAGACTTCATTGTTGTAAAGGACTAGCCTCAGATTGGTTTCTAACTGATTGAAAAAGACTTTTAGTTTAAGATGATCTACTGAGCACAGAGGAGCCATGGCTGCATGGGCACAGGAGGGCCTAGAGGAGCTATCCCACGTTGAAGGTCAGGAAGGGCTGTGGTGAGGAGATACCCCTCGTCCAAGGTAAGGAGCAATGGCTGCGCTTTGCTGGAGCAGCCGTGAAGAGATACCCCACGCCCAAGATAAGAAAAACCCAAGTAGGACAGTAGGTATTGCAAGAGGGCATCAGAGGGCAAACACACTGAAACCATACTCACAGAAAACTAGTCAGTCTAATCACACTAGGACCACAGCCTTGTCTAACTCAGTGAAACTAAGCCAAGCCCGTGGGGCAACCCAAGACGGGCAGGTCATGGTGGACAGATTTGACAGAATGTGGTCCACTGGAGAAGGGTATGGCAAACCACTTCAGTATTCTTGCCTTGAGAACCCCATGAACAGTATGAAAAGGCAAAATGACAGGATACTGAAAGAGAAACTCCCCAGGACAGTAGGTGCCCAATATGCTACTGGAGATCAGTGGAGAAATAACTTCAGAAAGAATGAAGGGATGGAGCCAAAGCAAAAACAATACCCAGCTGTGGATGTGACTGGTGATAGAAGCAAGGTCTGATGCTGTAAAGAGCAATATTGCATAGGAACCGGGAATGTCAGGTCCATGAATCAAGGCAAATTGGAAGTGGTCAAACAAGAGATGGCAAGAGTGAATGTCGACATTCTAGGAATCAGCAAACTGAAATGGACTGGAATGGGTGAATTTAATTCAGATGACCATTATGTCTACTACTGCGGGCAGGAATCCCTCAGAAGAAATGGAGTGGCCATCATGGTCAACAAAAGAGTTTGAAATGC
>NW_011494855.1:2120481-2121921 GCF_000754665.1 Bison bison bison | reverse complement strand
AATGCGCTGGTCATAACAAACACCCTCTTCCAACAACACAAGAGAAGACTCTATACGTGGACATCACCAGATGGTCAACACTGAAATCAGATTGATTATATTCTTTGCAGCCAAAGATGGAGAAGCTCTATACAGTCAGCAAAAACAAGACCAGGAGCTGACTGTGGCTCAGATCATGAAATCCTTATTGCCAAATTCAGACTTAAGTTGAAGAAAGTAGGGAAAACCACTAGACCATTCAGGTATGACCTAAATCAAATCCCTTATGATTATACAATGAAAGTGAGAAATAGATTTCAGAGCCTAGATCTGATAGATAGAGTGCCTGATGAACTATGGAATGAGGTTCATGACATTGTACAGGAGACAGGGATCAAGACCATTCCCATAGAAAAGAAATGCAAAAAAGCAAAATGGCTGTCTGGGGAGGCCTTACAAATAGCTGTGAAAAGAAGAAAAGTGAAAAGCAAAGGAGAAAAGGAAAGATATAAACATCTGAATGCAGAGTGCCAAAGAAGAGCAAGAAGAGATAAGAAAGCCTTCTTCAGCGATCAATGCAAAGAAATAGAGGGAAACAACAGAATGGGAGAGACTATTAAGAAGAGATGACAAGAATACACAGAAGAACTGTACAAAAAAGATCTTCATGACCCAGATAAACACGATGGTGAGATCACTGACCTAGAGCCAGACATCCTGGAATGTGAAGTCAAGTGGGCCTTAGAAAGCATCACTACGAACAAAGCTAGAGGAGGTGATGGAATTCCAGTTGAGCTCTTTCAAATTCTGAAACATGATGCTGTGAAAGTGCTGCACTCAATATGCCAGCAAATTTGGAAAACTCACCAGTGGCCACAGGACTGGAAAAGGTCAGTTTTCATTCCAATCCCAAAGAAAGGTAATGCCAAAGAATGCTCAAACTACTGCACAATTGCACTCATCTCACATGCTAGTAAAGTAATGCTCAAAATTCTCCAAGCCAGGCTTCAGCAATACATGAACAATGAACTTCCTGATGTTCAAGGTGGTTTTAGAAAAGGCAGAGGAACCAGAGATCAAATTGCCAACATCCACTGGGTCATCGAAAAAGCAAGAGAGTTTCAGAAAAATATCTATTTCTGCTTTATTGACTATGCCAAAGCCTTTGACTGTGTGGATCACAATAAACTGTGGAAAATTCTGAAAGAGATGGGAATACCAGACCACCTGATTTGCCTCTTGAGAAATTTGTATGCAGGTCAGGAAGCAACAGTTAGAACTGGACATGGAACAACAGACTGGTTCCAAGTAGGAAAAGGAGTTCGTCAAGGCTGTATATTGTCACCCTGTTCATTTAACTTATATGCAGAGTACATCATGAGAAACGCTGGACTGGAAGAAACACAAGCTGGAATCAAGATTGCTGGGATAAATATCAATAACCTCAGATATGCAGATAAC
>NW_011494855.1:2109470-2120381 GCF_000754665.1 Bison bison bison | reverse complement strand
ATCAATAACCTCAGATATGCAGATAACACCACCCTAATGGCAGAAAGTGAAGAAGCTCTTGATGAAAGTGAAAGTGGAGAGTGAAAAAGTTGGCTTAAAGCTCAACATTCAGAAAACGAAGATCATGGCATCTGGTCCCATCATTCATGGCAAATAGATGGGGAAACAGTGGACACAGTGTCAGACTTTATTTTTCTGGGCTCCAAAATCACTACAGATGGTGACTGCAGCCATGAAATTAAAAGACGCTTACTCCTTGGAAGGAAAGTTATGACCAACCTAGATAGCATATTCAAAAGCAGAAACATTACTTTGCCAACAAAGGTCCGGCTAGTCAAGGCTATAGTTTTTCCTGTGGTCATGTATGGATGTGAGAGTTGGACTGTGAAGAAAGCTGAGCGCCGAAGAATTGATGCTTTTGAACTGTGGTGTTGGAGAAGACTCTTGAGGGTCCCCTGGACTGCAAGGAGATCCAACCAGTCCATTCTGAAGGAGATCAGCCCTGGGATTTCTTTGGAAGGAATGATGCTAAAGCTGAAACTCCAGTACTTTGGGCACCTCATGCGAGGATTTGACTCATTGGAAAAGACTGTGATGCTGGGAGGGATTGGGGGCAGGAGGAGAAGGGGACGACAGAGGATGAGATGGCTGGATGGCATCACTGACTCAGTGGACGTGAGTCTGAGGGAACTCCGGGCATTGGTGATGGATAGGGAGGCCTGGCATGCTGTGATTCATGGGGTCGCAAAGAGTCAGACAGGACTGAGTGACTGATCTGATCTGATTGAGCACATATAGGTATCATGTTTCATTTGAGTCCAGTGAAATCCTAGTAAATGAAAAAAAAAAAAAAACAATAAATAAAAAGAGGATGGTACTTTTCAAATAATTATTAGAAAATAAAACACAGAGAATTTCTCATAAAGAAACTTGGAAAAGAATATTGTATCCTAAAATATGTAACAAGGAAGCTGCAGTCAAGTAGTATATTTATGTCCTACAGCACCTTAAAGAGGCTCAAAACCAGACACTTGAAGTATTTCAGAGGAAGAGAAAAGAGTTTGAGAGGATTGATGGAAGTAGATGAAAGTGTTATCTCCTCAAATCCTTGAAAAACTTCTGTCTACACAATACAGAGACATGAGGCATTCACCTCCAGCAAAAGATAGAACTGGATTCTTTTTTTTTTTCCCTAAAGAAAACAACATCTTACTCTTGTGTGAAATTTTTATAAATCTTAGTTATGTTGAATTGGTTCATGATGCTTTTTAGGTGTACTATATCGTTTTATATTTCTGTATATTCCTTCTATCACATTTTGAGAGTTTGATAGTGTAACTCCAACTAAAAATCTTAATTTATCTACTTTAAAAATAATTATAATATATAGTGGAACTTTGAAAAATTAAAAATAATGTCACTGATTGGGGAAAATATTTTCAATGTGACAAAAACTTTGTATAAAATACAGGATATACAAATAATGCTCAATAATAAGAAAAATAGCTAAATTTAAAAGTGAGATAGTAACATGAACAAATGGATAACAAAAGAAGATATGTAAATGACCAATGAAGATATGAATAAAGGCTTAACATCACTAGTGTTCAGGGAAATGCAAATTAAAACCTGGTAAGATAGAAACATAGATCCATTAGAATGACAAAAGCTGAAACAAGTAGCCATACAAAATATTGGTGAGCATACAGAACAACTGAAGTGTTCAATATTAGCAAAAACATAAAATAGTACACACACTTTAGAAATTATTTTGGCAGTATTAAAAAACAGAGACATTACTTTGCCAATAAAGTTTGTATAGTCAAAGCTATGATTTTTTCCAGTAGCTATGATTCTTTACCACTGAGCCATTGGGGAAGTCCCCAGGATTACACACACAGCTGAGTAAAAAAAGAGGAACAAACTATTGGTTACATTCAACAACATAAATGAATCTCAAAAACAAACTGCATATGAAATTATAGAAGAGGCAAAACTAAACTATAGCGAAAGAGAACAGATTAGTGGTGGCCTTGAGTCAGAAGTGAAGGTAATTAAGAGACACTAAGGCTTATTGGGTCATATGGTAGTTTTACTCCTAGTTTTTTCAGGAATCTCCATGCTGCCTTTCATAGTGACTGTATCAATTTACATTTCCACCAACAGTGCAAGAGGGTTCCCTTTTTTCCACTCCCTCTCCAACATTTATTGTTTGTAGGTTTTTTGATGGTGGCCATTCTGACCCATGTGTGGTGATATTTCATTGTAGTTTTGATTTGCATTTCTCTATGAGTCGAGTATCTTTTCATGTGTTTATTATCTATCTGTATGTCTTCTTTGGAGAAATATCTGTTTAAGTCATTTGCCCACTATTTGATTGGGTTGTTTGTTTTAAGGCATGTATGCAAAATCTAAGATGAAACTGATGAATCCATTTGCAGGGCAGAAATGGAGACATAGACATAGAGAACAGAGTTATGGACACTGGGTTGGGGGAGTAGTGGGTGGGATGAATGGAAAGAGTAGCATGGAAACACAAACTCTACCATATGTAAAATAGACAGCCAGTGGGAATTTGCTACGTAACTCAGGGAACTCAAACCAGGGCTCTGTGACACCCAGAGGCGTGTGATGGGGTGGGAGAAAGCTTCAAGAGGTAGGGAACATATGTACATATATGTCTGATTCTTGTTGATGTATGACAAAAACCAATACAATATTGTAAAGCAATTATCCTTCAATTAAAAATAAATTTTAGAGAGATGAAGGAACTTTCAGGGGTAATGGAAACATATTATATCTTGATTTGTGGTGGTGTTTTCAACTAATTTCATCAACGGCATTCTTAAAACATTTCACTGCAAGTTAAATAGCCCTTAATAAAGTTGACTTTTTAAAAAATCAAACACCATTTCCAAAACATTAGTTAATCATATTCACTGAGCATTTGGACATCAGAGTAATCAGCTCTTTCATTTGTCTAAATATATCATAAATCTCTTTTTTACAATTCAAAATCACTTTGATATCCAAGTAGCTACTAACAGTTTCTCAAAGTGCTATAGAATCTAAGCCATGTATCGGATTGCTTCACAGAATATAAGCTTGATATCAAAATCAAGTATTAGTGTTTTTCACAAAAGTTTCTGACCTTCCAAGAATATAGGTGCTCTATAATTTTTCCCATTTCAGAGCTTATCAAATTTGAAGAATTTCTGATTCCCATGAAGTCTATTTATTAATATTTTATAATGAACTATTAAGAGTCTAACATCAAGGGACTGGTTTGCTTCAGATATAAATATCATAATGAGAAACTGTTCAATGGAAGACATAGCTGAAAATTCTTCAATTCAATATCATTAATTCTGAGTGTTCTTAGAAACACTAATTACCCTCTTGAGATTGAATAATATCTATATATTCCATTTTGTTTCCATTACTTTGTTTTCAGTTGTGAGTAATAGTGGAAATGTTGAAACTCAAAGCAGATTCCAAAACAGCTTTTTATTGTTGCAAAGGAAGTTAGAAACAGGAATTGTGGTTTTGAAAACATTGTGTGTATTTTACCATGAATTTGCTTGACAATTTTGTTTACTATTCGTAATTAGCACTACTGGCACCTAGGAATGATTTCAGAGGCAGAATGGAACTGGCAGTTTTGTGATTTATTAATAATCCAGTTTGAAGGAAAGTTTTGGGTCTGAGAAAGTGATGCAAATTATATTAATACAAAAATGTACACATCTGTACACCAAGATGAAAAAATGCTCCTTGGAAGTTTATTTTGTCCTTAGAATGCTCTGTGGGCCTCAGCAATAAAAACACAAAGGGTAGTCTTCAAAAATAGTAACTACACTTTAAAAGGATTTAAATGTAGTTCACATATTGATTTATCAGCACTAAGTCAGTGTTCTTAAACCTTTCTGCACTGTAACCAAAGAACAGAATGTATTTTACAAGGCAACCCTGTGTGCACACAATACACACACTTCTGAAATAAGCATTTCACTGGTGGCTCAGATGGTAAAGCATCTGCCTACAATGTGGGAGACTCAGGTTCAATCCCTGGGTTGGGACGATCTCCTGGAGAAGGAAATGGCCACCCACTCCAGTATTCTTGCCTGGAAAATCCCATGGACAGAGGAGCCTGTAGGCTACAGTCCATGGGGTCGCAAAGAGTTGGACACGACTGAGCGATTTCACTTCACTTTTTTGGTCATTATTTTAAAATTTTTCAGTTGCACCTCATGGGCATCTGGGATCTTCGTTTTCCAACCAGGGATTGAATCCAGGCCCTCTACAGAGTCTTAACCACTGGACTGTCCTGGAAGTCCCAAAACTTGGGTCATTCTTAAAATGTGCAATATTTTTTCTTCTTTTCTATTCTAACCTCTGTCTTTTTTTTTAATATTTGTTTCCCCCCATCTCTGTAAATAGAGTTCATCGTTAAACCACAGTTTGAAAAACTGTGCTAAAGATCTAGGTATGACTAATGACGTTTATTAATTGGACTATTCAGGGTTCTTTAGAAAAATAGAACCCAAGGAGATGCATAGATTTATTATAGCAATTGGCTCACACACCTATAGAGGTTAAGAAGTCCCATAGTCTCTCTGCAGTCTGGAGAACCAGGAAAGCTGGTATTATAATTCAGTCCAAGTTTGAAGGTCTGAGAAGAGGGGCTGGGAAACACTTGTGTGAGTCCCAGGGGCCAAAGACCCAAGAACCAAGAACTCCAGTGTCTGAAGGCAGAAGACAGATGACTCAGCTCAAGAGAAGAAAGAAAATTCTCCCTTCACATTTTTATTCTATTTAGTCCTCGAGGATTAAAATGATACCTGCCCATATTAGTGAGGGCTGATCTTCTTTACTCAGTTTACTGATTTCAACACTGATCTGTTCCAGAAACACCATCACAGACACACTGAGAAATATTGTTTTGCCAACTCTCTGGATAACCCTGAGCCCCAAGTCAAGTTGATATATAAAATTAACCATCAAGTAAATTTAATCTAAGTATTCATTATTCTGGATGGAAATTGGAAAATGGACAATAGTTGAATAGGGACCTGGAAATGGCCCAAAAGAGCTAAACTTCACAATTCTATTGTTATCCAGATCCTGCACTAGGCAGTTTAAATGTGATTTCATGCAACTTTCTGTTACTACAAAAAAAGAGGAAAGGGCCCTGATAGTCTTGGATGATGTAGAACTACATATTCCAAATTTATAAACTAAGTCTTTAAAGTTTCAGGTTTCTTTGAAATAGTGTTCATTTTAAAATGGAGCATGCTCTACCTATTAGAAAAGGTAGCTGGAAACAAATTCCTCTAAAATGCTGACAAACGTTAAAAATTAATGTATAATGGATGCTTACTGTATACTTCCCTGGTAGCTCATCTGGTACAGAATCTGCCTACAATGCAGGAGACCCTGGTTCAATTCCTGGGTCAGGAATATTCCCTGAAGAAGGGATAGGCTACCCACTCCAATATTCGGGTTTCTCTAGTGGCTCAGAAGGTAAAGAAGCCGCCTGCAATGCAGGAGACCTGGCTTTGGTATCTGGGTTGGGAAGATCCCCTGAAGAAGGATGGCAACCCACTCCGATATTCTTGCCTGAAGAATCCCATGAACAGAGGAGCCTGGCAGGCTCCATGGGGGTATATGGGGTTGCAAAGAGTCAGACACAACTAAGCAACATTCATTTTCACTTCACATTTTACATTTTATACTTACTTTCAAAGGAATGAAAGCATCGACAGCTTCTTTCGTTTCATTCTTTAATTCATTAAAAATTCAACTAGTAATTTTTCAGTCCCAGACAGAGTCCAGGCACTAGATTTACAGTAGTTTAAAAAAACAACAACAAAAAAAACTTGTTCTCGTGGCATTTATAGTCTAGTGATAGAGTTAAGGATAAAAAAAGAGGAAAAAAATAAGTAAAATAAGTTAAGCAATGATATGAATACCTCAGAAAAATAAAATAGAAGGGAGATAAGGAGGAACGGAGTGTTTCCAACTTTAAATAAAGTACTATATGAAAGTTTCCCTAAGAAGATAATATTTGAATAATTGTAGTAAATAAAGCAAGTACGATGTGGAGATTTAAAAGAGGGCAATTAAGCAGAGATATGTTTAAGGGTTTTAAGCTTTATTATAAAAAAGTAGATTTCTACACATCTAATTTACCTATTTTTAAAAACTGTTTAATATATGTAAAATAGAACTTACAGGATCTGACTTGTAGGCTATTTCTTCCTCTTTGTTATAGGAACGTCTCCAGGATAATGAAAAGAAAGCAGATATATTAATCAGCTCCAGCTTCTCTAACAAAATACCATGAACTGACTGACTTAAACAGCAGATATTTATTTCTCACAATTCTGGAGGCCAGGATCAAGGCACTAGCAAATTTGGTTCCTGATGAGATTCTCTTCTTGGCTTATGGACAACCTTCTTCTCACTGTGTCCTTACACAGAAAAAAAACAAAGAATATTCTGATTTTCTGTCTCTTCTCATAAGTATACCATGCCTATCATAGGGCATTCCAATCTCAGGACCTCATCTAAACCTATATTCACATCCAAAAGGTCCCATCTCCAAATACCATCACATTGGGAATTAGGGCTTCAACATATGAATTTTGGAAAGGCATAGCTATTCAGTCTATAACAGTAGGTGACCTGGTTTATCTTCCTGTTAACATAATAACTGGACCTCTGGGTAGATGGACTAATTATATTTACTAGGAAAGGGTACTTACATAAAAAATATTCTTATCAGGAAATCCCAGATGTCCACTGCTTATATAGTACATAAATTTAGAAGCTATGTATTCCTAAGGTGTGTCTCCCTGGGAAATGTCATTTAGGTTGTGTTATTAAGATTAAACACTTCTTGTTGACTAAAAACATGAGTACCTAACTTGAAGAATTTATTAACTCTGATCAGAGAACCTGGGAGGGCTTCAGTCTCTAGGATGACTCCTCATGCACGCTTCTTCTAGCTCCTTGTTTGCTGATACCTTTAAACTTATTATTAGAGTTTGACACTCAGTAATTTCTCTTTTTGTGAATATGATTTGACAATCCAATCTTTTGGGTTAGTTCAAAATAGTATATAATCTGATATATATACTTAGGTGCCAAGTTCATTCAATGCAAAGCCATATATTCCTGAAGCATTGATTTTACTTAATAGAATATCATCATAGTGTACATCTATTATTTATGCCTGACCATTATTTCTTCTCCCTTTTTGGTACTCATTGGAGAAGTATGACTTTATTTTCATGTTTTTCTATCATGATTATAAATCAAAGTTTGTTCATAACAACCCCCTGCCTTCTCTTTTTCAAAGGGGGGGCACACAAATCAAGATAAACCGTTTAGATTCTCTTTTTGGAGATCTGAATCTTCAGCTTGGTAACATAAGGAGGAAAAGTGCTTAGATTCAATGGCAGTGTTCTGAAGCAATTGCTAACTTATTATCATTGTTTAAACTCTAAATTGCTTTAGTTCAAGTATTAACTGGACACAATAATCTGTGCTGTTGATTTGAAGTAAATGTGTATATTTTAGATCTCAAATATAAGACAGGCGATGTGAAGTATAAAATAGTAGAGATTTATTATCTGAAATTTATTATTAACATAATCACCTACACAAAGGAATCCATTTCAGCACAGACTATGTCATAGCATTTTGATACCAAAAAAAGTCCAAACAGAAATGACTCTCAAATTTCAATGGAATTTTTTAAAAAGTTTATTAAAATTCATAATCTTTGATCCCATCTGATTCAGCAGATCTGCCTTTTAATGAATACCATAAATGTTTCCCAAGGAATGGGAATTTCAGCTACAAACCCTTGTGAGCCATGAATCTCAGATTTCATGTAGCAATAGAGAGAGTTTTTGCTTTTTAAGCATAAGGTTATAAACTAGCCAGTTATCCTTGCAGGCCCTTGTGTGGGAGTTGTTTCCAGTTCACTCTTACACCAGGAATTATATCCTTACATGGTTATGTCATATTAAACGTCCCTCCATGGCAAGTTTCTGGGCTTTGTTTTCTTAAAAAGCCTAGTCCCGTAATACTGTGTAAACTGGAGATCAATTTGTCCTTTAGCAAATGTCTTCAGGACGAAAGACGGTTTCGGTGTTATACTTTCTCTCCAAGTTTATACCTTCATTTCATTTTTCCCCAAAATATTATTTACCTTAGTGATCAAAATGACCTCAAAGTGAAAATTTAATTTAAATTAATCCACGATTGGTGGTTTCCCCAGAAAAATGAGAGAAAAAGGAGATATATCTTATCTGGGAGAAAGTCTACTCATATCAAGTAATGGGGTTCAGGACAGGCCACCCCAAGATTTGTTGTTGTTCCATTGCTAAGCCATGTCTGACTCTTTGCTAACCCATGGACTGCCACATGCCAGACTTCCCTCTCACTAGCTCCCAGAGCTTGCTCAAACTCATGTCCAGAGTTGGTGATACCATCCAACTATCTCTTCCTCTACCACCAACTTCTCCTCCTGTTTTCAATCTTTCCCAGCATCAGGGTCTTTTCTAATGAGTCAGCTCTTCACATCAGGTGGCCAAGGTATTGGAGCTTCAGCTTCAGCATCAGTCCTTCAAATGAATATTCAGGTTTGGGTGACATATATACCTCATTTTACCCAACTGCCTTTGGAATCTCTCATGTAACATGGATTCTTTGTACATATGTAATTAAATTTACTTTTCTCTAATTAATCTGTCTTATGTCATTTTAATTATTCAACCAGCCCAAAAGACTGAAAGGTAAGAGGGAAAATTTCCCTCCCCAACACATGTCAAAGAATTCCCACAAATGAAGTTTCAAAGAAAACTATTTTCTCAGCGCAATCACACACACACACACACAGAAGCATAGCACACAAAAAGAAGATAAAACTTACACATCAGTTTCAATTGGGTATTGAAATTGTCAGACATAATATAAAATAAATATATGTGGTGGGTTATAAAATTAAAAGATAAGCATAAAAACTAGTAAAGAGCTAATTGGATTTCTCTCTTGGTCCAGTGGTTAAGAATTTACCTGCCAACGCAGGGGACACAAGTTTGATGCTGGTCCGAGATGATCCCACATGCTGCAGGACAACTAAACCCTTGAGCCACAACTCCTGAGCCTGCGCCCTAAAGCCCATGCTCTGCAACAAGAAAAGGATCACAAAGGGAAGCCCACACACATTGCACCTGGTGAGTAGCCTCCACTTGCTGTAATTAGAGAAAGCCCACATGCAGCAACAAAGACCTGGTGCAGCCAAAAATAAATAAGTACTAACCAATTTAGTTAAGAACTATATGGAATTCCTAGAAAGATATAACACTGTTAATTATAAAATAATGAAAGATTTTTACAGTAATTAAATAATAAAGCCATATGGTCATTCAAATAGATAGGAGGGGGAAAAGCCTTAAAATTTAAAATTCATCCATAATAAAAACTCTTACTTGAGATTAACTCTTTAGGATGTGGAGAAAAATGGAAATCAACACGTTTCTAATCACTCTGATGCCCTCAAAAGCAGCATAAAATGGAAACTTTAAAATCAACATTGAGAACAAATTGAACTATACAGATTACCCATTTTTAGCATTACTAACAGAGTATATCTCAAATTTTAAATTACCTATAGATATGCTATTGCCTCTGGGGATGGAGGAAGGGTAAGGAGGGATGTTTCAGGTCCCATAAAGAAGAGCTCAGGGGAAAGGAATATTAAACAAAGTATAGATTAAATCACCGCCTGAAAGAGAAACTGGAATGAATGACAAAGTACTAACTACAAGCTAGGACTTGGTTACAGAAAAAGAACTTAATAGTGTGTAGAACCAGAAATGGTAGTTTTGAAGAAGCATTGCCTCTGGAAAAGAGGTAGTTATTTGGAGAATGTGAGCAAAAATAAAGGAAACAAAGGAACTGAGGTCATAAGAAATGGAAAGGAAACAAGATTCATCAACCCTTTACCTGCACCACACCACAAAACCACCACCATCCAAAAATCAGAACTACTTAGGGGTGGACAGGGTAGTGGAAGCTCACAAAATAAAAACCCATTACAGGAAATAGCAAGCAGACACACACACACACACACACAAAGAAATCAGAAGACACAGAAGACACCCTGCTAACAAAAAAATATCCTCCAAAAACACCATAAAATTGAAGAAAACAAGAACCAAAATTCAAAGCTGAATCAAATGTTATTAAGCCAGCATTTAGATATAAAAAATATTTTAAGCCTGAAAATAAAAATCCAGGAACAAAAGTGAACAATAAAAGCTGGGAAAAAATAAACCAAGTCTAACAGTGAAGAAATAGAAGAAGAAGACCAAATTATTTTATATGCAGAGTAAATCATAAGGGACCAAAAGGAAAATAGATTTAAACCAAAAGTTAATGAAAACCTAAAGAAAAGAATGAAGAAAATTACAATAAAGTAAATGATTAGTATAATAATTAAAATTTTAAGTAAAAAGAGAAAAGGGTGAACGTCAACATTCTAGGAATCAGCTAAGTAAAATGGACTGGAATGGGTGAATTTAACTCAGATGACCATTATATCTACTACTGTGGGCAGGAATCCCTCAGAAGAAATGGAGTAGCCATCATGGTCAACAAAAGAGTTTGAAATGCAGTACTTGGATGCAATCTCAAAAACGACAGAATGATCTCTGTTTGTTTCCAAGGCAAACCATTCAATATCACAGTAATCCAAGACTATGCCCCAACCAGTAACACTGAAGAAGCTCAAGTTGAACTGTTCTATGAAGACCTACAAGACCTTTTAGAACTAACACCCTAAAAAGATGTCCTTTTCATTATAGGGGACTGGAATGCAAAAGTAGGAAGTCAAGA
>NW_011494855.1:2107915-2109370 GCF_000754665.1 Bison bison bison | reverse complement strand
CCTAAAAAGATGTCCTTTTCATTATAGGGGACTGGAATGCAAAAGTAGGAAGTCAAGAAACACCTGGAGTAACAGGCAAATTTGGCCTTGGAATATGGAATGAAACAGGGCAAAGGCTAATAGAATTTTGCCAAGAAAATTCACTGGTCATAGCAAACACCCTCTTCCAACAACACAAGAGAAGACTCTACACATGGACATCACCAGAAGGTCAACATAGAAATCAGATTGATTATATTCTTTGCAGCCAAAGATGGAGAAGCTCTATACAGTCAGCAAAAACAAGACCAGGAGCTGACTGTGGCTTAGATCATGAACTCCTTATTGCCAAATTCAGACTTAAATTGAAGAAAGTAGGGAAAACCACTAGACCATCCAGGTATGACCTAAATCAAATCCCTTATGATTATACAGTGGAAGTGAGAAATAGATTTAAGGGACTAGATCTGATAGAGTGCTTGATGAACTATGGACTGAGGTTCGTGACATTGTACAGGAGACAGGGATCAAGACCATCCCCATGGAAAAGAAGTGCAAAAAAGCAAAATGGCCGTCTGGGAAGGCCTTACAAATAGCTGTGAAAAGAAGAGAAGTGAAAAGCAAAGGAGCAAAGGAAAGATATATGCATCTGAATGCAGAGTTCCAAAGAATAGCAAAAAGAGATAAGAAAGCCTTCTTCAGCGATCAATGCAAAGAAATAGAGGAAAACAACAGAATGGGAAAGACTAGAGATCTCTTCAAGAAAATTAGAGATACCAAGGGAACAGTTCATGCAAAGATGGGCTCGATAAAGGACAGAAATGGTATGGACCTAACAAAGGCAGAAGATATTAAGAACAGGTGGAAAGAATACATGGAAAAACTGTACAAAAAAGCTCTTCATGATCCAGATAATCACGATGGTGTGATCACTGACCTAGAGCCAGACATCCTGGAACGTGAAGTCAAGTGGACCTTAGAAAGCATCACTACAAACAAAGCTAGTGGAGGTGATGGAATTCCAGTTGAGCTCTTTGAAATCCTGAAACATGATGCTGTGAAGGTGCTGCACTCAATATGTCAAAAAACTTGGAAAATTCAGCACTGGCCACAGGACTGGAAAAGGTCAGTTTTTCCTCCAATCCCAAAGAAAGGTAATGCCAAAGAATGCTCAAACTACCGCACAATTGCACTCATCTCACATGCTAGTAAAGTAATGCTCAAAACTCTCCAAGCCAGGCTTCAGCAATACGTGAACCGTGAACCTCCAGTTGTTCAAGCTGGTTTTAGAAAAAGAAGAGGAACCAGAGATCAAATTGCCAACATCCGTTGGGTCATCAAAAAAGCAAGAGAGTTCCAGAAAAACATCTATTTCTGCTTTATTGACTATGCCAAAGCCTTTGACTGTGTGGATCACAATAAACTGTGGAAAATTCTGAAAGAGATGGGAATATCAGGTGGTCTGGTGTTGCAGGT
>NW_011494855.1:2107073-2107754 GCF_000754665.1 Bison bison bison | reverse complement strand
AAGAAAGACTTAGAACTGGACATGGAACAACAGACTGGTTCCAAATAGGAAAAGGAGTACGTCAAGGCTGTATATTGTCACCCCGCTTATTTAACTTCTATGCAGAGTACATCACGAGAAATGCTGGGCTGGAAGAAGCACAAGCTGGAATCAAGATTGCTGGGAGAAATAGAATCACCTCAGATATGCAGATGACACCACCCTTATGGCAGAAAGTGAAGAGGAACTAAAAAGCCTCTTGATGAAGGTGAAAGAGGAGAGTGAAAAAGTTGGCTTAAAATTCAACATTCAGAAGACAAAAATCATGGCATCTGGTCCCATCACTTGAGGGGAAATAGATGCGGAAACTGTGGAAACAGTGTCAGACTTTATTTTTTTGTGGCTCCAAAATCACTGCAGCTGGTGACTGTAGCCATGAAATTAAAAGACGCTTACTCATCAGAAGAAAAGTTATGACCAAGCTAGATAGCATATTCAAAAGCAGAGACATTACTTTGCCAATAAATGTCCATCTAATCAAGGCTATGGTTTTTCCAGTGGTCATGTATGGATGTGAGAGTTGGACTGTGAAGAAGGCTGAGCATCGAAGAATTGATGCTTTTGAACTGTGGTGTTGGAGAAGACTCTTGAGAGTCCCTTGGACTGCAAGGAGATCCAACCAGTCCATTCGGAAGGAGATCA
>NW_011494855.1:2087424-2106973 GCF_000754665.1 Bison bison bison | reverse complement strand
CATTCGGAAGGAGATCAGCCCTGGGATTTCTTTGGAAGGAATGATGCTAAAGCTGAAACCCCAGTACTTTGGCCACCTCATGCGAAGAGTTGACTCATTGGAAAAGACTCTGATGTTGGGAGGGATTGGGGGCAGGAGGAGAAGGGGATGACAGAGGATGAGATGACTGGATGGCATAACTGACTCGATGGACATGAGTCTGAGTAAACTCCGGGATTTGGTAATGGACAGGGAGGCCTGGCGTGCTGCGATTCGTGGGCTCGCAAAGAGTCGGACACGACTGAGCGACTGAACTGAACTTAATCAAAGGGTATGATGTTTCTGTTATACAAGATAAGTACTAGAGATCTGTTTATATATACTATTATACTTTAGTGTCTATAGTAAACAACACTGTATTAAATACTTAAAATTGTGCTAAGTGAACAGATCTTATGTATTGTCTTTATCATATATACAAACAAAAATAATGATAAATAAGGAGAGTGGGAGCAAATTTTTGAAGTGAATATGTATATTTATGGCATAGAT
The DNA here is from genome assembly GCF_000754665.1 of Bison bison bison. Taxonomy (NCBI): domain Eukaryota; kingdom Metazoa; phylum Chordata; class Mammalia; order Artiodactyla; family Bovidae; genus Bison; species Bison bison. Next base: position 2,106,442 of record NW_011494855.1, on the reverse strand, counting down.
TGTACTGATGATTTCACAGGTATATATTTATCTCCAAACTCATTAAGCTGTATACTTTAAATATGTATTTCTTTTTGTATGTCAATTAATCATAATAAAGTAATTTTAAAAATAAATAAATGAGAAATCAAACAAGATAAGCAAGCAATAAAAATCAGTATAAAGTGGCTGAAATGGAAAACAGGCAAAGAGGTAAATTATAGCTGTCTGTAATTACATCCCTATAGAATAAAATAAAAACAATGTAACAGAACTAATCATTAAAACTACATTTTCAGAAAACTTTCCAGAAACAGAATACCTGAATTTACACATTAGCAAAAATTGATCCAGAATAATCAGCTGTAACATGTAACCTAGTAAAACTGCTAAATTTTAAAGATGTATGCATGCGTGTTCAGTTCTTTCACTATAGTGTTAAAGACTTTGCAACCCTATGGACTGTAGTCCTCCAGGGACAACTGTAGTCGTCCATGGGTTTCTCCAGGTAAGAATATTGGAGTGAATTGCCATGCCCTCCTCCAGGGGATCTTCCTGACCTAGGGATCAAATTCATGTCTCTTAGGTCTCCTGCATTGGCAGGTGGATTCTTTATCCACTGAGTCTCCTGGAAGCCCCAAATTTTAAAGATAAATTTTTACAAATAAAATGAAACTTACAAATGCAAAATAAGTCCACTGGTATTAGATTTCTCGAAAGAAATGTACAAGGCAACGAGAAAGAAGCAATTTCAAAAAGTTTAATAAACCAGTGCAAACTGGCTAAGATTTTTTTGAAATATCAAGGCAATAGGAAAAACTATATTGAAAGCTGTCAGAAATTAGGGAACACTGTGGACATGTGTCCTTCCTGAAGAATCTGCTAGAGTATATATCAGAAAAGTTGTTTTTCTGTGAAATGTTAGATGGCAAATATTTTAGACTTTGAGGTCTATTTACTCTCTCTCAAAGTATTCAAATCTGTGACTGTGGTATAAAAATAGTCATAGACAATATATAAAGACATTATTATGACTGTTCTGATTCAACTTCATTTACAAAAAAAAGAGAAAAAAAAGGAAGCAACTGACAAAGAAATAGTCTCAAAAATATACAAGCAACTCCTGCAGCTCAATTCCAGAAAAATAAATGACCCAATCAAAAAATGAGCCAAAGAACTAAACAGACAGTTCTCCAAAGAAGACATACAGATGGCTAACAAACACATGAAAAGATGTTCAACATCACTCATTACTAGAGAAATTCAAATCAAAACCACTATGAGGTACCATTTCATGCCAGTCAGAATGGCTGCGATCCAAAAGTCTACAAGAAATAAATGCTGGAGATGGTGTGGAGAAAAGGGAACCCTCTTACACTGTTGGTGGGAATGCAAACTAGTATAGCCACTATGGAGAACAGTGTAGAGATTCCGTAAAAAACTGGATATAGACAGCCATATGACCTAGCAATGCCACTGCTGGGCATACACACCAAGGAAACCAGAATTGAAAGAGACACGTGTACCCCAATGTTCATCGCAGCACTGTTTATAATAGCCAGGACATGGAAGCAACTTAGATGTCCATCAGCAGAAAAATGGATTAGAAAGCTGTGGTACATATACACAATGGAATATTACTCAGCCATTAAAAAGAATACATTTGAATCAGTTCTAATGAAGTGGATGAAACTGGAGCCTATTATACAGAGTGAAGTAAGCCAGAAAGAAAAACACCAACACAGTATACTAACGCATATATATGGAATTTAGAAAGACGATAACAATAACCCTGTATGCGAGACAGCAAAAGAGACACAGATGTATAGAACAGTCTTTTGGACTCTGGGGGAGAGGGTGAGGGTGGGATGGTTTGGGAGAATGGCATTGAAACATGTATATTGTCATATGTGAAATGAATCGCCAGTCCAGGTTCGATGCATGATACAGGGTGCTCGGGGCTGGTGCACTGGGATGACCCAGAGGGATGGGATGGGGAGAGAGGTGGAAGGGGGGTTCAGGATGGAGAACACATGTACACCCATGGAGGATTCATGTCAATGTATGGCAAAACCAATACAATATTGTAATTAGCCTCCAATAAATAAATTTAAAAAAAGGGAACAGGTCAGATGAGACCTGTGAGCTGTAGTCCCTCCACCTGTGCTAAAAGATAAGCTTCATCCAAGAAAATGGTGCCTGAAAAAAAATTTTAATACTACTGAGAGTATTATCAGATGCACACTTTAGATATTCTGAAGAAAGTGTCCAGAATTAGGTTGGGTGTCATGACCTATGGTTAAGAGTTGATATTCAGAAGGAGTGATGACCAACAAAAGGGACTATCGGTCTAAGAAAAAAAGGCAATTAAAGGCAGAATGGCTGCTTTTGTAAGAGAGGCTCTGAAATTAAATGGAATGAAGCAATGCTGGTTAATGGAGGTAGAAGAATGACCCAGACACACCCTTAACATTTTATAAATGAACCTTTATTAAAATATGCTGATTCAAAATAATGCACAATGTGAAAGTTGCTAGTTAAGTTTTACTGAAGACAAAATGAGGACTGTAGCCTGGAAGACAGCATTTCAGATAGCTCAGAGAAGGTGCTCCAAAGATGTGTGGGGTGGGAGAAAGATCAATACATGTATGAATTTAGTGAAGTGGGAGTTAATGCAAGCAAACATATATTTTTGCAGAAAGTTCCTGCTAGTCACAAGGAATAGATGTCACCATGAAAGAATTTAGCCCTTTTCTAGATATCAGTTCAGTCACTCAGTCATGTCCGACTCTTTGTGACGCCATGGACTGCAGCACACCAGGCCTCCCTGTCCATTGCCAACTCCCGGAGTTTACCCAAACTCATGTCCATTGAGTTGGTCATGCGATCCAACTATCTCATCATCTGTCATCCCCTTCTACTTCTGCCTTCAATCTTTCACAGAATCAGGGTCTTTTCAAGTGAGTCAGCTCTTTGCATCAGGTGGCCAAAGTATTGGAATTTCAGCTTCAACATGAGTCCGTCCAATGAACAACCAGGACTGACTGATCTCCTTTAAGATGGACTGGTTGGATCTCCTTGTAGTCCAAAGGGTTCTCAAGAGTCTTCTCCAATAGCACAGTTCAAAAGCATCAATTCTTTGGCATTCAGCTTTCTTTATAATCCAGCTCTCACATCCACACATGACTACTGGAAAAACCATAGCCTTGACTAGATGGACCTTTATTGGCAAAGTAATGTCTCTGCTTTTTAATATGCTGTCTAGGTTGGTCATAACTGTCCTTCCAAGGAGTAAGCAGTTTTTAATTTCATAGCTGCAGTCACCATCTGCAATGATTTTGGAGGCCCCAAAAATAAAGTCAGCCACTGTTTCCCCATCTATTTGCCATGAAGTGATGGGACCAGATGCCATGATCTTAGTTTTCTGAATGTTGGGCTTTAAGCCAACTTTTTCACTCTCCTTTTTCACTTTCATCAAGAGGCTCTTTAATTCTTCTTCACTTTCTGCCATAAGGATGGTGTCATCTGCATATCTGAGGTTATTGATATTTTTCCCAGCAATCTTGGTCCCAGCTTGTGCTTCATCCAGCCCAGCATTTCTCATGATATGCTCTGCTTATAAGTTAAATAAGCAGGATGACAATATACAGGCTTGACATACTCCTTTTCCTATTTGGAACCAGTCTGTTGTTCCACGTCCAGTTGTAACTGTTGCTTTCTGACCTGCATACAAATTTCTCAAGAGGCAGGTGAGCTGGTCTGGTATTCCCATGTATTTCAGAATTTCTAGATATGAGGAGATGCAAAAATTGGGCTCATAAAATCCGCTCTTGAAAATATCTATTTGAAGACCTATTCTGCCAGTTTTTGTCAGAGCAGAAAATGCATTTGTGCTCTCCACCCTGAACTCCCTTTAGGGAGTGTTGAAAGTCAGCAGCTGCAGCAGCTGCTGCTGCTAAGTCACTTTAGTCATGTCTGATTCTGTGTGACCCCATAGACGGCAGCCCACCAGGCTCCCCCGTCCCTGGGATTCTCCAGGCAAGAACACTGGAGTGGGTTGCCATTTCCTTCTGCAATGCATGAAAGTGAAAAGTGAAAGTGAAGTCACTCAGTTGTGTCCGACTCTTAGTGACCCCATGGACTGCAACTCACCAGGCTCCTCTGTCCATGGGATTTTCCAGGCAAGAGTACTGGAGTGGGGTACCATTGCCTCCTCCAAGCTGCAGCAGCACCTGGAATTTAATCCTTGAAGAGGTAGGTGACAAGTGCCCATGGCAAGTGCCAGTTTGAAATTTACAAGTACTGCAATGCCTTTTGTAAGAAATGTCAATATTTTAACATGTTTTCCAATGTACATTGTACCAAAATTTCTATAAACAAATTTGTACATAAAAGTAAAAAAAAAAGTGAAAAAATCTTGTTGCAGGAAGGGGGACCCCTTCCAGGGCCTGAAAGTGGGCTCTTGTCTAACACTCAGAATGAATTGTCTGAGAAGACACATGTGCTGACAAAGCAAGAGATTTTATTGGGAAGGGGCGTCCGGGTGGAGAGCAGTAGGGTAAGGGAACCCAGGAAGACTGCTCTGACTTGAAGTCTCCTGTTTTATGTTGCCGATATTAGTTTCTGGGTTATCTTTAGCCAATCATTCTGACTCAGTCTTTCCTGGTAGCTCAGGCAAGATGGATGTCAGCAAGAAGGATTCTGGGAGGTGGTTGGACATGTGATGTCTCCTTTTGACCTTTCCCAAAGTCTTCGGGTTGGCTTATTAGCTCCATGTTCCTTACCAGGACCTCCTGTCACAAAACAGCTCATGCAAATGGTTACTAGGGTGCCACCAGGGTGGGCAGCTTCAGTCAGTGTATTTCCCCTAACAGTCTGTTTTATTACTGTCTACAATCATTTTTTCTAATTTATCATTCTAGATATGTTGATCATTAAACCACTATTAAAGATATGTGTGTGTTAGTTGCTCAGTCGTGTCCAACTCTTGCAATCCCATGGGCTGTAGTCTGCCAGACTCCTCTGTCCATTGAATTCTCCAAGCTGGAATACTGGAGTGAGTTACCATTTCCTTCTCCAGGGGATCTTCCCAACCCAGGGATGGAAGCCAGTTCTCTTGCACTAAAGGTATAACTGTATTTATATATGTATGTATATATTTTAAGCTTCCATTGTACTTCTGCCTCCACTTTACTTTCTTTATCTTTGCTTTTGGCAGAATGGCACAGAGCACAATAAAATATAATTTAGAAAGTGAAAAGTTCTCCAAAGTTACACACAATTTTTTTCCTCAAAATTATAAGAAAGATAACTTGGAATTTTAGCATGTGGAAAGTATCTTATCATAAGAATTGTTACTGTTATTTTAGTCACTTAAGTCATGTGCAACTCTTTGTAACTCCATGGACTATCGTCCGCCAGGTTCCTCTGTCCATGGGATTTTCCAGGCAAGAATACTGGAGTGGGTTGGCATTTCCTTCTTAAGGGGATCTTCCTGACCCAGGGATCATACCCATGTCTCCTTCATTGACAGGTGTATTCTTTACCACTGAGCCACCTAGGAAGCCCATCCTAAGACTATAACAACTTACATTCAATAGAATATAGTGAATACATCTTTTTAATGGATTTGTTTTAGAAAATATTTATTAAATCTTGAAATGATTCTTAATAATTTTAACTTCTTTAAATCTGGTTGCTTCATGAAGACCCTAAATGGCAAAAAGAAAAATATTCAACATAAACAGGATACATTATATCTCTTCCTACTTATCTCAGTTTCAACACCTTTTAAAGAATAACCATTGTCCTATAGTGACTATCAGTGTGTAATTTTTTAAGCTACTAAATCTAATCTGGTATCAAATTACTTGTACGGCCCTATTTAAATATTAGTGATTGGTTAATTACACAATGACTAATGTCCATAAAATGGTAGTTTTTCCTAGTTGCTTTTCCTAAGGATTTATAATTATTTTTATAAATTTCCATTAATATTTTAAGTTGATAAAAATAATTGTTGCAATCAGCTTTGATGAATACATTAAGTATTTGAAAAAACTTACAAAAAGGTAAAGATCTATCTAAGGTTATTGGGATTTTTTTTAGGCAACATCTTTCTTTATGAATATCAGATAATGAAAAAGAATGCAAGCCTAAGACATGTAGCCATTGAATTAGTTTGTAAGATTCTATTTAATTAAATAACTTCAGAATTTATTGCAAACTGTATCTATTAATAGGGCTCCCCTGCTGACTCAGAAGGTAAAGAATCTGCCTGCAATGCAGAGACCTGGGTTCAATCCCTGAGTTGGAAAAATCCCCTGGAGGAGGGCATGGCAACCCACTCCAGTATTCTTACCTGCAGAATCCCCATGGACAGAGGAGCCTGGCGGGCTACAGTCCATGGGGTCACAGAGCCAAACGTGACTGAGCAACTAAGCACAGTGCATAAAAGTTATAGCTATAATATTTCAAATGTAGCTTTATAAAGCCATTTTCTAAATAAGAAACATATTTATTAAAAATCTGAAGAATCTTCAGAAGCTTCAACAGTATGTGAAGAATGAAATTCCAGATGTTCAAGCTGGGTTTAGGAAAGGCAGAGGAACCAGAGATCAAATTGCCAACATCCACTGGATCATCAAAAAAGCAAGAGCATTCCAGAAAAACATCTATTTCTGCTTTATTGACTACGCCAAAGCTTTTGACTGTGTGGACCACAACAAATGCTGGAAAATTCTTAAAGAGATGGAAATACCAGACCACCTGACCTGACTCTTGAGAAACCTATATGCAGGTCAGGAAGCAACAGTTAGAATTGGACGTGGAACAGACTGGTTCCAAATAGGAAAAGTAGTACGTCAATGTTGTATATTGTCACCCTGTTTATTTAACTTATACACAGAGCACATCATGAGAAATGCTGAGCTGGATGAAGCACAAGCTGGAATCAAAATTTCTGGGAGAAATACAATAACCTCAGATATGCAGATGACACCACCCTTATGGCAGAAAGTGAAGAAAAACTAAAGAGCCTCTTGATGAAACTGAAAGAGGAGAGTGAAAAAGGTGACTTAAAACTCAACATTCAGAAAACTAAGATCATGGTATCTGGTCCCATCAGTTCAGTTCAGTTCAGTCGCTCAGTCATATTCGACTCTTTGTGACCCCATGAATCACAGCACGCCACACCTTCTTGTCCATCACCAATTCCAGGGGTTCACTCAGACTCAAATCCATCGAGTCAGTGATGCCATCCAGCCATCTCATCCTCTGCCGTCTCCTTCTCCTCCTGTCCCCAATCCCTCCCAGCATCAGAGTCTTTTCCAATGAGTCAACTCTTCGCACGAGGTGACCAAAGTACTGGAGTTTCAGCTTTAGCATCATTCCTTCCAAAGAAATCCCAGGGCTGATCTCCTTCAGAATGGACTGGTTGGATCTCCTTGCAGTCCAAAGGACTCTCAAGAGTCTTCTCCAACACCATAGTTCAAAAGCATCAATTCTTTGGCGCTCAGCTTTCTTCACAGTCCAACTCTCACATCCATACATGACCACAGGAAAAATCATAGCCTTGACTAGCCGGACCTTTGTTGGCAAAGTAATGTCTCTGCTTTTGAATATGCTATCTATGTTGGTCATCACTTTCCTTCCAAGGAGTAAGCGTCTTTTAATTTCATGGCTGCAGTCACCATCTTCAGTGATTTTGGAGCCCAGAAAAATAAGTCTGACACTGTTTCCACTGTTTCCCCATCTATTTGCCATGAAGTGATGGGACCAGATGCCATGATCTTCGTTTTCTGAATGTTGAGCTTTAAGCCAACTTTTTCACTCTCCACTTTCATTTTCACCAAGAGGCTTCTTAGTATTTCTTCACTTTCTGCCATAAGCGTGGTGTCATCTGCATATCTGAGGTTACTGATATTTCTCCCGGCAGTCTTGATTCCAGCTTGTTTCTTCCAGTCCAGTGTTTGTCATGATGTACTCAGCATATAAGTTAAATAAGCGGGGTGACAATATACAGCCTTGACGTACTCCTTTTCCTATTTGGAACCAGTCTGTTGTTCTATGTCCAGTTCTAACTGTTGCTTCCTGACCTGCATACAGATTTCTCAAGAGGCAGGTAAGGTGGTCTGGTATTCCCATCTCTTTCAGAATTTCCCGCAGTTTATTGTCATCCACACAGTCAAAGGCTTTGGCATAGTCAAAAAAGCAGAAATAGATGTTTTTCTGGAACTCTCTTGCTTTTTCCATGATTCAGTGTATGTTGGCAGTTTGATCTCTGGTCCTCTGCCTTTTCTAAAACCAGCTTGAACATTAGGAAGTTCACGGTTCACATATTGCTGAAGCCTGGCTTGGAGAATTTTGAGCATTACTTTACTAGCATGTGAGATGAGTGCAACTGTGCGGTAGTTTGAGCATTCTTTACCTCATGGCAAATAGATGGGGAAATAGTGGAAACAGTGTCAGACTTTATTTTTTTGAGTTCCAAAATCACTGCTGACGGTGACTGCAGCTATGAAATAAAAAGACGCTTACTCCTTGGAAGGACAGTTACGATCAACCTAGACAGCATATTAAAAAGCAGAAATGTTTCTTTGACAGCAAAGGTCCTTCTAGTCAAAGCTATGGTTTTTCCAGTAGTCATGTATGGATGTGAGAGTTGGACTATAAAGAAAGCTGAGTGCAGAAGAATTGATGCTTTTGAACTGTGATGTTGGAGAAGACTCTAGAGAGTCCCTTGGACTGCAAGATCTACCCAGTCCGTCCTAAAATAAATAAAGTTAAAAAATAAAATAAAATTTGAAAAAAAAGAAAAATAAATAAAATTAACTATAAAAAAATTAAAAAAAAGAAAGAAAGAAAGAAAAAAAAAAAGAAATCAGTCCTGAATATGCACTGGAAGGACTAATGCTAAAGCTGAAATTCCAATACTTTGGCCACCTGATGTGAAGAACTGACTTGTTTGAATAAACCCTGATGCTGGAAAATATTGAAGGCAGGAGGAGAAGGGGATGACAGAGGATGACATGGTTGGATGGCATCACCGACTCAGTGGACATGAGTTTGTGTAAACTCCCTGAGTTGGCAATGGATAGGGAGGCCTGGCGTGCTGCTGTCCTGGGGTCACAAAGAGTCAGACATAACTGAGTAACTGAACTCAACTGAAGAATCGTCTAAGGGAAAACTTTATTGTTTTCAACTCTATGGGCTGAAAAAATTAATAGCTATATATAATGTTTTATTTCTTGTCTATGTAATGTTTTAAAGTGTAGACCTATCTCAGTTGTCATTTTTATAACATCTTATTATTATTTTTTTTTTGTTAGTAACAGGGAAACACCTTGACTAGTGTTTGTTCTGTAACAAAAGTTCATAGCTATAAAAATGTTCCATAATTTTTACTAGGCCAAATTTTTTTCATAAATACCCACTAAAATTCATAAGATTTGAAGTCATATAATCTGAGTCATTATTAAAATCATACATACTAATAATAACATCTTATTTCCATCAGTAGTTATATTTTAAAAAATATTTCCTTATATATTGTTTCTCAAACTTTCCCTCAACTACCTTTACTTCCATTAAAGTAAGTATATATGTTTGTTGGTTTGAAGATATATGCTAAGCAATTTTAGCAAGTACAGTTATCCTCCAGTATCTGCAGGTTACTGGTTCTAGGACCCCTTTGAATACCAAAACCTGTGCATGCTCAAGTCCCTTATATAAAAGGGCATAATATTTGCCATAATCTATGTGTAACCTCCTGTATACTTTAAATCATTTCTGGGTTCCTTATGATATGCAGTACAGTGTAAATACTATGTAAGTAGTTGCAAGCACAAGTCAAATTCTAGTTTTGCTTTCTGGAATTTTCTGGAATTAAAAAAAATATTTTTGATCTGTGGTTGGTTCAATACATAGATATGAAAGGTTGTATGTTTTTTCCCCAAAACTTCATATTTTATTTAAATATTATGTAGCATTTATAGTCTACTATCAATTTTACCCAAAGCTATTTTAATATAAGCTTGTCATGTCTGTTCATTTTAATCACTGGTTTAAAATACCTTTGAGTCCTTTGTCTCTCTCTCATTCTTTGTTCTTCCCTAGAAAAATCTCAACTCTGATTCAATTTCTCTTTTCACTCATGCCCTTCTCTTGTGCCACTAAAAAATCTAGAGGAAAAAAGGAAAAACAAAACAAAACATTCAAGACCATTCTAACTGGTCTCCTTTTAGGTTTACAGCTCTTAATTTCACATGCACTATCTCCTCTGCAAATCATCCATTCAGATATCCACTATCCTACAGAATAATTTCACATATTCTCTGCTTGCCTACTTCCAATACATCTCAGTACTTGGAGTGGTTGAGTCACACAGTGACCTACCACCTGAGGCTGGTTGTTAATTACTTGACTGCATTGTGCTGAAAACTGATCCTAGTCCATGTGGCAATGTAAAGCAAACTAGTGCCCCCTTTTCAAGCACATGTTATAAAATTGATGAAATAACTATACAGATATAGGATGAACGTGAGGTAAATGCACTTCTTCGGCTTGTGCAAGGGATAATTTGACCTATGCAACATGATATAATCATTTTTTAAAAAATGTGAGTCAAATGTGACAAGGAAATGGAAGCATTGCTCTCTAAGAAAAATCCCAAGAAATTCTTAAGCATAGGAATAGTTTATACATATCAGTGGACAGAAGAGAAAAGAAAGGGAAGGACAGAAAGATGTAAAACTATTCTTGTTAATATCTTAACTGAGGGCAGAGTAGATGATCATAATAACATTGTGGTGGGGAAAACTATGCATTCAGTTCAGTTCAGTTCAGTTACTCAGTCGTGTCCAACTCTTTGCGACCCCATGAAATGCAGCACACTAGGCCTCCCTGTCCATCACCAACTCCCAGAGTTCACCCAAACTCATGTCCATCGAGTCAGTGATGCCATCCAGCCATCTCATCCTCTGTCGTCCCCATCTCCTCCTGCCCCCAATCCCATAAAATTTATATATTTTATGTGTATATATATAATTCATGTATATAAAATATACCCTCCCTCTTGCGCCTCCCTCCTCCTCCCATCCTACCCCTCTAGCTTGTCACACAGTGCCTACTGGACTCCCTGTGTTATATGGCAGCTTCCCACTAGCTATATGTTTTACACATGGTAGTTTATATATGTCAATGCTACTTTCTCAATTTGTACTACCCTCTCCTTCCTTCACTGTATCCACAAGTCCTTCCTCTACGTCTCCATTTCCATTCCTTCCCTGCAAATAGTTCATCAGTACTACTTTTCTAGATTCCATATATATTCACTCATATACAATATTTGTTTTTCTCTTTCTGACACTTCATTCTATACAACAGTCTCTAGGTCCATCCACCTCATTACAACTTACTCAAATTTGTTCATTTTTATGGCTGAGTAATATTCCAAATTTCATTGTATATATGTACACATCTTCTTTATCCATTCATCCATCAAAGAATATCTAGGTTGCTCCCATGTCTTGATTATTGTAAATAGTGCTACAATGAACATTGGGGTACATGTTTTTTGAATTATGATTTTTCTCAGGGTATATACCCAGTAGTGGAATTGCTGGGTTATATGGTAGTTTTGGAGAAGGCAATGGCAACCCACTCCAGTACTCTTGCCTGGAAAATCCCATGGACAGAGGAGCCTGGTAGGCTGCAGTCCATGGGGTTGCGAAGAGTCGGACATGACTGAGCGACTTTACTTTCACTTTTCACTTTCATGCATTGGAGAAGGAAATGGCAACCCGCTCCAGTGTTCTTGCCTGGAGAATCCCAGGGACGGGGGAGCCTGGTGGGCTGCCATCTTTGGGGTCGCACAGAGTCGGACACGACTGAAGCGACTTAGCAGCATGGTAGTTTTAGTCCTAGTTTTTTTTTTTTTTTTTTTTTTTTAAGAATCTCCATACTGTTTTCCATAGTGGCTGTATCAATTTACATTCCCACCAACAGTGCAGAAGGGTTCCCTTTTCTCCACATCCTCTCCAGCATTTGTAGAATCTTTGATGATGGCCATTCTACCTGGTGTGAGGGGACTACCTCATTGTAGTCTTGATTTGCATTTCTCTAATAATGAGCAATGTTGAGCATCTTTTCCTGTGTTTATTGGCCATAGAGAATTGGATAGTCATGTGAGTGATGCAGGGACTGGTAGAGCAGGGGATGTACAAAGAACAAGAGGACAGTCTTCTTGAGTGGCCTGATCATACAGTAAGCCAGGAAGAGTCCTTACCAGAATTTTACCACTCTAGAATTCTCATCTTAGACTTCCAGCCTCCAGAACTGTGAGAAATAAAATGTCTGTTTTTTCAATTCACCCAATCTATGGTACTTTGTTATGGCAACTTGAGCAGACTAATACACATGGGCTAGAGAAAGCAGAATCCTTCAAAGAATCCTGCAATGCAGGAATCCCAATTCAATTCCTAGGTCAGGAAGATCCTCTGGAGAAGGGATAGGCTACCCACTCTAGTATTCTTGGGCTTCCCTGGTGGCTCAGATGGTAAAGAATCTGCCTGCAACACAGGAGATCTGGGTTGGAAAGATGCTCTGGAGGAGGGCATGGTAACCCACTCCAGTATTATTGCCTGGAGAATCCCCATGAATAGAGGATCCTGGAGGGCTACAGTCCATGGGGTTGCAGAGTCAGACATGACTGGGTGACTAAGCATGGCATAGAGAAGGCAGAAGGTAGTAATAAACACATCATATTTTCTTTTGAATTCCTGCTTTGGAATATAATCATTTGTCATAATTCCTTATGGGAAAATAAATGCATAATTTTAACATTTCCATCCAGGAGCTCAGAAACAATCCAGGAAGAGCAAGGTGCAGACACAATTAACTGTGATATAATGTGATGAGTAATAAGGTCCTAATAACTTTCCGGAGAAGCAGAGAAGAAAATATGATTGTTCTTGGGGATTTGGAAAAGGCTTCAAGGAAAGCATACATCATTACTAGGCCCTTGAAAGATTAACATTATCTTTCCAAAAAAAGAGAGAAGTAAGACATTAGACAAAGAAGGGAATGTATCAATGAATATGGAAAAATTAGCAGTGTAAGTTTCACTTTGGGAAAAACGTATAGTTCTTACAATTCTTATTGAACTAGAGTGTGGGTAAATGGATAAAAGTGCCCAAGAATGAAGTTATAATGTTCAATATGACTGACCTATTTCTTAGTATGTGTCCTCCAGAATCAGATACTTTAATAAGAATTTGAATGCAGGTAGTTTACTTGGAGGAAAGGGCACCAGTAGAGGAATGGGGAAATGACTCAGGGAAAGGAATGTAGTCAATGAATTTGCACTATTAGGCCAGCCAAGACAATGGAGTAACTGGGTGACTGGACCTTAGCCTCGTGGAGAAACTGGGAAATGGTGTAAAACACTCATCTCAGAATTATTCCACCAGAAGCATTGGTGAGATTTGCAGTTTTAATTCACCAGCTCCCAGCGTTATTATTTGAAGGCTGTTTCCTAGAGTGTTGGTTCTCCAGCTATAGTAACCTGTTGCATGTACCGTCAAAGCAGCCATTCATTTTACCGGGGAAAAATTCTTAGTCACAGAAAAACCAGTATTAGCAGGAAGAGTACCCTGAAATGTTTAAGTCTGTAGATACAACAAAAGGCTGATAGCACGTGATATATTCAGATGAATATGGTGCTAAAGAGCTGGAACTTCACACTATAGGCTACAAGAAATGAGCAAGAGTCTTTTTTAAATAAAGAAAGTTGATCCCAAGTGTCTTTTGTAAACTAATTCTGATAGTAGTGAGGAGGTTAAATCATTGCTATGTGGAGAGTGGAGCACAGTGGTAGAGTTTCAAATGGAAGATGATGTGGGCTTGAACTACTGCAGTGGAAAAGAGAGAAGGACTGAATGACATTAGTGGCATCCCTTTAGCTATACTTACAGATGTGAAAAGTCATTAGACATGAGAACCCAGGGACGTGGCACACTCACAGAAATTAGTAAAATGTTTTATTTCAGAGGCTGCTTAAATGGTGAGAGCATTTAACCAGTTAGGGAATTTGAGAGGGAAAAAAATAAAAGTGGTTAGAGAAAAAGATTTTAAGTTTGGTTTGAGATACACCTACTCACTTGGAAATTTCTGCGAAATATTCTAATGAGAAATGCTCAGTAGACAGTTAAGGAGTTAGGAACTCGAGCTCAGATAATAAGTAGGAACTCTGGAAAGAAGTGGCTTCCCAATGGCAGTAGTAAAGAAGCTGCCTGCCAATGCAGGAGCTACAGGAAACTCAGATTCAATCCCTGGGTCAGGAAGACCCCTTGAAGTAGGAAATGGTAACCCACTCCAGTATTCCTGCTGGGGTAGCTTGGTGGGCTTCAGTCCATGGGGTCACAAAGAGTCAGACACAACTGAGCACAGCAACAGAAAGAAGATATATTTAAAGTTCTAATATTGTATGAATAAGCATAAGCCTACCTCTCTATATTGATGCATTTTGAATCAAAGATCTTCATTCTAATTTCTAAAAAATTAAACTTAGGTAACAAGGAAAACAAGACCTGAAGTAAAAAGATCTGAATTTGAATGTAGACTTTGTCACCAATAAACTATAATAATGGAATGGGAGGAATTTAAAATGAAGACATTAGACTTTTTGAAAATAAAGGTCTGTGCTAGAAAGTTTCCTAGTTAGGAAAATTTATATGACTGCACCTGTGCCACATTTTGGTAAAATAGATAAGGGTGGTGGTTTAGTTGCTAGGTTGTGTCCAACTCTTGCAACCCCATGGACCATAGCCGATCAGGCTTCTCTGTCCATGGGATTTCCCAGGCAAGAATACTGGAGTGGGTTGCTATTTCCTATTCCAAGGGATCTTCCTAACCCAGGGATTGAACCTGGGTCTCTTGTATTGAGGGCAGTTTCCTGCATTGCAGGCAGGTTCTTTGCTGACTGAGCCACCAGGGAAGCCACACCATAAATAATCTGGTTGAACAAACAAACAAATTCATATAGTATTCCCTTGGAAAATCTACATGAGCAGGGAAAACAAATTCTAAGTGTTAGGTTTAACATCATGACTTTGCCTAAATTATTTAAATCTCCAAATGTAAATTGCAAAAAAAAAAAAAAAAAAATAATGAAAGGCCAAAGAACTCTTAAACTGCAACTCCAAAACTTAGCAAATTTAAGTGATATAAAGCCACATTCTACCTTATGGTGTAGTGTACATGTATTTTGAATGATATGGATTAGGTTTGTATGTTTTACTTCTGAAAAGGAAATTATCCCTAAGAAATGTAGAGTCAGTTTGCAGGGATCTGACATAGATTGAGAGCCCTGCACACCACAAAGGAAAGAGTTCAGAGCTTTTAAATTGCACTATGTAAACGGAAGAGCCTGGTTAACTAACAGATCCATCTTTTTTCTTTTCAAATAAATTGAATACAAATAAAATGCTGACTTAGTAAAAATGTTGAAAAGCGTGTTTCTTGAAGAAAAGTAAAATTTAATTAATATTATGTGAAACTTACATAGAATATGTGACTACTAATGTTTTACATGAGTGAGCAGGATAGTAATTTTGAGAGCTAGTGTAAGTATACAGAAATCAAGAAAAAAAAAAACAAAAACAGGCAGCAATGCTATGATGGGTGACTTTCCACTGGGACTATTTGTCTATGTCTATTTGATATGTAATAAGATAGGAACAGAAGAAGCACAAACTCATTTACAAAGGGTTGTCTTACAACCATAGACAAAGAATTTACTGAGCAAATGTATGCATTAAAAATGTAAGTTCAAAGATCCTTTTTTATATTAACTAGCATTCATCTCCTCTAAGATCCAATCTGCTCAACAGACTTCAACCTCGTTTTTACATGGCAACAATAAAGGACTGCAATTAAAAACATTTTAAATTTGACTTTGCAAACTGTTTAAAGCTTTTCCAGAGGAAATAATGTGTGTCTTTTACAACAGTCCATTCTTCATTCTCTCCTAAATTAGCTGTATAATATGTGAGCAAATTTCCATGCCTAGTTAGAGCTCATTATTCAGTGAAGTCTCAGGGAATTAGGATTTTTTTAATCAATTTTTTTTCCTTTGCCCTTTAAGCATCTTTCTAATTTAAACTGTCCCAAGGAACACTGATATCATTGTACCCATTAATTCCTACTTGTTTTTGATAAAATGGCAAAGGAGCATGGATTTTTCACAATGACCATTTTGTGCATATACATTTTTAAACAGTTTTCCTGTAAAAAGTGTTATTGTGAAAAGATACATAGCTTGGCAATTGCAAACTTGCAAATATAATATGTGAAGATTATGACTCAGAGAGGATTAAATGTAGAATAAATAGCCAACAAGATAGAGAAGAAAAAGTCTGGGTAAAATGAAGTCTTAAATTGCCAATCTGTTACTTAAATATTTTAAGTTTCTTTCTCTAGGGTGATTATTTTCTAGATTTGATTTAAAGATGTATTAAGCATTGTTTGCAGCTGTTGCTTCATCGCTGTTTGCCACGTCAGTCTGTGTCCATGTCAAATCATAATGTGATACTGTCAAATTTATAAATAGAAACCTTTTCTGTTGCTCATTTTTGTGTCCAGCATATCCAGATGCAACCCTGCCAATTAAGGAATTCATATGGAGTACAACTGTTTGATCTAAATCTTAGTGTCTGCATACGGTCTCTGTTTCCTACTTGTTTGCAAGATAATTTATAGCTGGTCAACAGTCAAAATTAATATTATTGTGTTTAAGGAAAAGCAATGGCTTTTTTAACCAGATCCAACTTGGAAAATGAGATTTTTCTTTTTCTATCAACAAAACCATACATACAGAGAGAGATCTAAAAACCTGAAAACTCTAGCAGAGCAAAGTAATATAGAACTGGTCCTAAAATGGTAAGACTAAACAGTTTTAAATCTGTCTCTATTAAAAAAAAATTAATATTCAATACAATGATAAAGAAATCTGAGCTTAAGATTTCATTGGCTTAGAATAAAATTTGGGTTTAGCATTTACCAATTTATAGGGTTAACTTTCTAGACATTTCAGTCATATCATTAGAAAAGTGGTAATATTACCTCCTTAGATTAATAAAAGACAAAGTATATACATAGAAACAAAAAGTGGAACTCTGTTTAACACCTTCTATTACTAAAGGCCTCAACTGAATTTTCAAGTTAATTCATCATTTTGTTGTCTTGATATAAAGCAAAAGGAAGTAAACTGAATAAAGATTTGAGAGTGCCATATCACATAAGCATGTGACACTTGCTATTGTTTAGTTTATCAATTTAGATTTTCAAATCTAACGTCTCCAAATTCCAAGATGTTTATTGACTTAAAAGAAATAAACTGATCAAGGCTTACTCCAGGTACAGGCACAGAGGAAGTGACACTTACCTTTGACACATTTTTATTTTCTTTTCATCATTCTCCCTTCATATATTCTCATGTGTCATGCAACCAATATGACAATAAATACTTTAATGTCATCATCAAAATGCCAGGATCTAGATTTAAGATTATGACAGTGGGTTTCAAATTCCATTATTTTTAAAATCATGAGAAAGTAATGATGAGAAGTCAGGGCAATGGGATCTTAGAAGGGTCAAAATATGCTCTGGCCCCTAAGTCTCCCCATCTTGCAGAACACATCTAATTTCTCCATCTGATAACTACTTCAAGAAAGAAACTGCTCATGGCCAGTTATTTTTTTACAGTGGGGTGGGGGGTTGTTCAGCTGTATTTCTCCTCTGAATTTTGAGAAGCATTGTTCCTCAAATTATCTTTTCTTTGCTGTCACTACATTATTAGCAAGCAATGGTTGCCTTAGCAACTCTTTAATAGGCTGCAACTCTCAAAACATGTCTTTTCTAGAGAGTCTTCAGACAGGCTTCCTAATGGAACTGAGTTCTTCCTAATAAATATGCAAAAACATCATTTCTGATTAGAAAACTAATCATGTAGCTTAAATATTTAAAACATTACACATTTAAGAGCTACCTACATGTATTTATCAAAAACTAATATATTGTTTTTTTAAAAATAATAATCATGATAACATCTACCATTTATTAAGTATTGTATTATCCCAATTAGTTTCTTCAATAACCTTAATAGATTACTTTCATAAATTTATCAAAGACTAAAGTTTATAAGACTTAGTTCAGTAGCATGCTGGTAAATATTTAACAACCAACATCCAGCTTTCTAAAAAAATATTTTTATATGTGTATGTTTGTTTATATGCAGTTGCTCAGTCGTGTCTGACTCTTTGTGACCCCATGGACTGAAGCAGGCCAGGCTTTCCTGTCCATCACCAACTCCTGGAGCTTGCTAAAATTCATGTCCATCTAGTTGGTGATGACATCCAACCATCTCATCCTCTGTTCTCCCCTTCTCCTGATGCCTTCAGTCTTTCCCAGCATCAAGGTCTCTTCCAATAAAACGTTCTTCATATCAGGTGGCCAAAGTATGGGATTCTTTAACAGCTGAGCCACCAGGGAAGCCCAACACACACACACACACACACACACACACACATAATATACATAATTTTACTATAAACATTACTAAAATAATTATGTGTAGTACATTATTTTAAAATAATAATTATGTTTGTTTTTAATACAAGGTACTATTTTATTTTATATGCAGTGGCTATCATGTGAAACGCTGGGCCAGATGAAGCACAAGCTGGAATCAAGATTGCCAGGAGAAGTATCAATAACTTCGGATACACAGATGACACCCCCCTTGTGGCAGAAAGTGAAGAAGAACTAAAGAACCTTGTGGTGAAGTGAAAGAGGAGAGTTGGCTTAAGTTGGCTTAAAACTCAAATTCAGAAAACTAAGATCATGGCATCTGGTCCCACCATCTCATGGCAAATAGATGGGGAAACAATGGAAACAGTGACAGACTATTTTGGGGGGCTACAAAATCACTGCAGATGATGACTACAGCCATGAAATTAAAAGATGCTTGCTCCTTCTAAGA
>NW_011494855.1:2087142-2087324 GCF_000754665.1 Bison bison bison | reverse complement strand
CAGAGACATTACTTTGCCAACAAAGATTTGTCTAGTCAAAGCTATGGTTTTTCCAGTAGTCACATATGGATGTGAGAGTTGGACCATAAAGAAAGCTGAGCACAGAAGAAGTGATGCTTTTGAATTGTGGTGTTGGAGAAGACTCTTGAGAGTCCCTTGCACTGCAAGGAGATCCAACCAGT
>NW_011494855.1:2065999-2087042 GCF_000754665.1 Bison bison bison | reverse complement strand
GCACTGCAAGGAGATCCAACCAGTCCATCCTAAAGGAAATCAGTCCTGAATATTCACTGGAAGGACTGATGCTGAAGCTGAAACTCCAATACTTTGGCTACCTGATGCAAAGAACTGACTCATTGGAAAAGACCCTGATACTGGGAAAGATTGAAGGCAAGAGGAGAAGGGGATGACAGAGGATGAGATAATTGGATGGCATCACCAAATAGATGGACATGAGTTTGTTGGTGATGGACAGGGAGACCTGGCGTGCTACAGTCCATGGGGTCCCAAAGAGTCAAACACGTCTCAGAAACTGAACTGAACTGAAATCTATTTTAAGGTTGTCATTTAATTTTTTATAATGATTGCAGTTAACAACTGGTTTACAAATTATTTGAAAAATTAAGCAATCAGCTTCTGCAGTCTAGTACTCTTCTCTAGCTTACCATTATGTTAGTTACTTGCTCAAGTTCGGATTGCTACTAGGGACTGTAATATTTAGAAGCAATAGAGATTCTTAAGAGGAAATTCAAACAAATATGGATGCAGGACTTTCAGAAGTTCAAAGAAAGAATTTCCTGTTAAAGAGCTGCCTACTCAAGTTTCACTCAAATTTCTATGGCATATTACCCTCTACCTCTTATGTCCCTGGTAATTTACCGCTCAGAACCCGGCACTTATTTTCATTACAATCTTCTGACATAAATATATCTTTAACTCGTTCAGTGTCAATTCATAACCTAATACCCACTCTCATAGTCAGCTGCCTCTTCAGGTTTGATCCTGTCAACCACCTGTCTCTTGACCAAATCTCTGCTCAGTTTGATGTATTCCTTGGATTTATTCATGCTCTTTCGACCACAGTTCCTTCTTTCACTTGCCAGCTTTCACAGATACCTTAATAGAAAGTGGGTGCCCTTTGAGGAGCATTGAAAAAAGGAAGTTAGAACATGAAACTCCTCAAAACTAAAGGGTTAGAATTGATATACTGGCAGTCCAGTCAAGAAAAGGCTCACCAGTCAGGGCTTACTGGCATAGGTGTGGAGGAAGTGACACTTATCTTTGACACATTTTATCCCCTTTTCATCACTCTCCCTTCATGTATTCTCAGTTGAGCTGTCTTCCCTTTTTCCTTTAATTTCCTCAGCCTGCACTACTTTTCCTTATGACTAGCTCACATGAAAATATCTCATGAAACTTTTTTCTTCTGTTCACCATCTCAGTTAGCATCAGTGGATTATTTCTTTGCCTTCCACAGAATATTGCTTGTGTCTGCTTTATAATCAGTAGGAGCACCCTCTTAGGGAAATTTATGCAGTGACTGTCATGTGCCAGATGCTAAAATGTGTGCTAGTGATACAAGGATAAACATACCTGGGAAATACTCTGAGACCTAGATAGTACCTTTTGGAAATACAAAAACTGAGGAGATAATTGTCATCATGTAAATGCTAGAACAGAGGAAATTGTTTTGAAAGGAGAGTGAGTAAACTTGGTTTCTGCTGATCCTCAAATGTCGTAGCACATGTACCCACTGGTCTGCTTCTACTAGGAACAATCTTACCAGCCACTAAATTGCAACAGTGCCTTAATTCTACCACCAAAATAAAAAATTTTAAGTGCTATTTTTTTTAGCCATTATATTTCTTTTATTAACGCATCTGTGGTATCACTTCTGAGTGCTAAAAACAGAGATGGGATAAGAGACTGTCTGAATTGACAATACACCAAAAGGAAACATATTTGGATTCAACAAACATTTATGGAGCATTTACTACAAGACAGGTACTAGAACAAGGATTTTCCAAATGACATTTAATCCTCCCTACAACCTCTTATTTTCCAGGTGAGAGAACAAAGTTATCTAATAAATTAAAACTATAATTTCTAAGACCTTAACCATGACAAATGGGAAATAATAACGTGAATATGTGTCCTATTTATGTAAGAAGAAAAGAATGGAATGCCATTAATTCATTGATATCTTAGACAAATATAAAAAGTCACATGTAGTCACTAATGATAACACACATTCTCTATGGAATGATTCCATTGTGGGGCTTACATAAACAGTGTGTGTTTGTTGTGTTGTTGTTAGTGTTGATTTCTACAAGATATTAGTATCTTCCTTTTATCATTGTTTTGTTCATTTGTTTGTCTGGCTTCTTTTTATAGAAAGAGAAACACTGTGGACATGGGTTGATACAGGTAAAATCCAAATAGTTGCCTTGAAACTTGCATGGCATTCCAATTCAACTTCAAACACCCATGAAACTCAAAGGAGGATAATCTAGCATGAGGCAATACTTGGGTTTAGCCCTTTCTAGTTTTGTAATTGTTTTTCTTTGCTCTATGAATTCTTTATGATTCAGAATATCAAAAATGCACCAACAGTCGCAGTACATAAAAGATCCTCCACCATGTGCAATCCATGGGGAGAACACCATTGGAGACCAAGGGAGCACCGTGACCTTTCCCAACATATTCATTCCACGTAGAAAGAAGGAATTTATAGGAGTGGTTTCAGTATCATCACAAAGGTCTACATCTCTGAAATATCTGGCTCTCTCAGAGTAAAATTTTGATGTAATGATCAAGTAGCCATCAATCTAAAATATTTTTCTTTTTACTTTGTATATTAGGCTACAATTTTTGTTACTAATGAAATATGAAAATTGAAATCCAAGTAATTATATATTCTTTAACCTTGGCCCAGTTTAACACAGAGAAATAGCAGATCTATAACCTCAACAAAGTTGTATCATCTGCTATGTTCCTAAAAACCATAGACATGAATTTATACTTATATACAGTAAAATAAATTCAGTATTTATGAAATACCTTCACACACCCTTATGATATGCAATGAATATTGTAAAGGACATAAGTAATCTTAAAACCGATGACCCTATATAACAAAACTCTATCATGTAGCTAGCATGTCAAGGAAATATATCTGGAATTGCACCTACCCGGAATAGTTTAAAAGAGCTTTAAATTTTTAAAATTATATGTGAAGTCCTGCTGGGAATCATGAATTTTAACTTATTTTGGATTTGTCACAAAAAATGAACATATAAATGTACAACATAGGAAAACAAGCTATTTTCCTGGTATTTTAAGTCATCTGAAAGACAGGGCAGATTTTTAAAGAATGCTTCATATCTTGTTTTCTTTCATTTGATAGTGTTCTTTTAAAGAGATTGAAAAAGACTAGAATTCATTACAAGTCCTTAATTGCCAGTTTCTCCACAAAATAGATGTTTATGTGCAGGCTTCAGAATAGCTACCATTCATTTGAGGGAGATCTTCTGCAGCCGAAGTTTAAATAAACAGCAATGTTTTACTAAGTTTGCAAAAGCGTAATTAGTCCTAGAGGCACAATATTTTTAAGCGTCAAACACTTGTTCTCCAGCTGTACTATTTGGATCTGTAGTTTTAGAAGCGGCTTATAGCTGTCTCATTGAAGTCCAAGCCTTTCCGTGACTGACAAGCACTTTCTCTATGTGAGTGCTCACAGAAACAGAACAATGCGTTGCTGCTACTTCTTTGATAGGGGCATTTGCAACCTTATTTTTTGTTTTTAGTTCAGCAGTGCATATAAACACTTCCAAATGGATTCCACTGGGGCCCAGGAGCATTCATTTGTGTTTGTTCTGTCATGCAATTATATTATAGAAATATCAGGAAATTCACAGGTGGGCAGAAACGGTTGTTTAAACATATCTTTTCTACAATACTGTGTAAGAATCTACAGGGGATCATAGTATTCATTCTCCTTTTTAAGAAAAATATCCTAGCAAACACCATTTTGAAGTACTTGAAGGTTTTAGGTTTTAAATAACAGATTTTTTAAAAACATCTTTCATGTATATAAATGAAAAACAAAGACAGCGTTTATAAAATAGGATCACTTTAAGAGTTTTGTAAGAAACGCAGCATTGTTATTGCAGCTGGTTCAAATGACACCTTCTTGAGATTGACCCTCAATTCGCTGGCCATGGCATTAAATGTTGGCCCTGATACATCGACAGTCCAAGGGGTCTGTCACGGGGTCGCAAAGAGTCGGACAGGACTGAACCACTAAGTGAGCAAGCAAGCAAGGATACATCTAAAGGAGACCATGGAGACCATATTTTGTACTTTAGAAAGCGAATATACTTACAATGACATTCATCTGAAGCCATACACTTGTGATTGTTCTGATAAAGAATTAAAATGTATATTATATCACTTGGTCCAAATTCATCACTGCCTCTTAAGGGAAAAAACATGATACAAAAATAGATGATAGATAGTAGATCATTGAATCCCTTTGTATATGACAACAGACTCCTTGATTCCACTTATTTGTTGCTATTGCTAATGCTGATCCAACTCAGAATATCATTTCCTCCTATTTCCACAATTGAAATCCTGGGCTTCCCTCATAGCTCAGTTGGTAAAGAATCTGTCTTCAATGTAGGAGACCCAGGTTCAATACCTGGCTCAGGAAGATCCCCTGGAGAAGGAAATGGCAACCCACTCCAGTATTCTTGCCTGAAGAATCCCATGGACAGAGTTGCCTGGCAGGCTACAGTCCATGGGGTCGTAAGAGTTGGACACAACTTAGTGACTAAAGAGAGAAAGAGAGAGAGATGTTTAAAAATAAACCAAATGCTACCACCTTCCTTAAGATTTCCCACTATTACTAAAATGGCAGAAACTTCCTCTCTTGACATGAAATTTTGAGAAGAAGGATCCTGTCTTTTCCCCTTTAAATCCATGTCACATAGTAGATGATCAAATACTGAGTATGATAAATGATTTCATCCCTACCTTACACTAAGAACAAAAAAGAGAGATATTAT
The DNA here is from genome assembly GCF_000754665.1 of Bison bison bison. Lineage (NCBI taxonomy): Eukaryota > Metazoa > Chordata > Mammalia > Artiodactyla > Bovidae > Bison > Bison bison. Next base: position 2,082,207 of record NW_011494855.1, on the reverse strand, counting down.
AAGATCTCACATGATCTTGTCATAGGCTCTTTATCATATTTCTACTAAATTACTTTCCAAAATATGCTCTAGGCTTCTGACTCTAAAGAGCCAAATAATCTCCTCTCTGTATCACGACAATTTTATGATGATGTAAAAGAATAATAAAAATATAAATCCACAATATCAAAGAGGATGGCAAAGAAGACAAAAATGGAAAGAAATCAGATGGAAGTGCAATGACTGATTAGGCATGATATGATAACTGCAGCTGGAACCCTGAGGCCTGAAATATGTGCAGGAGGAACTAGAGACAAGGAAATAATCATGCTTTCAGGTATAAATCTATAGGTCTAGAGTAATGATAAACTACTGAAAAGTTTATTTTGGGAGGGTTGGCATAAGCTACATTTTGCAAAGACAAATGAGATCTGGAGAAATATTTAGAATATTTGTTAAAGACACAAATTTAATGAATCCATTATATAAAAAGTTCTTATAAATTTATTTTTGAAAATAAATATTCCAATTGAATTACGGGCAAAAGATATATAAACAGTCAATTCAAAAAAGCAATTACAAATTTAGTTTACTAAATACAATGATTAAAATTTGAGTATCAATAAAACTTTATTATTTTTTGGCCATGCCACATGGCATGCAAGATCTTAGTTCCTTGACCAGAGATAGAACCTGTGACCCCTGCATTGGGAGCATGGAGTCTTAAAAACTGATCTACCAGGGAAGTCCCAATAAAACATTATTTTTCATCCATACATTATTTTTTATCCATCAGTTCAGTTCAGTTCAGTTGCTCAGTCGTGTCTGACTCTTTGTGACCCCATGAATCGCAGCACAACAGGCCTCCCTGTCCATCACCAACTCACGGAGTTCACCCAAACTCATGTGCATCGAGTCTGTGATGCCATCCAGCCATCCCATCCTCTGTCGTCCCCTTCTCCTCCTGCCCCCAAATCCCTCCCAGAATCAGAGTCTTTTCCAATGAGTCAACTCTTCGCATGAGGTGGCCAAAGTACTGGAGTTTCAGCTTTAGCATCATTCCTTCCAAAGAACACCCAGGGTTGATCTCCTTCAGAATGGACTGGTTGGATCTCCTTGCAGTCCAAAGGACTCTCAAGAGTCTTCTCCAACACCACAGTTCAAAAGCATCAATTCTTCAGCGCTCAGCCTTCTTCACAGTCCAACTCTCACATCCATACATGACCATAGGAAAAACCATAGCCTTAACTAGACGGACCTTTGTTGGCAAAGTAATGTCTCTGCTTTTGAATATGCTATCTAGGTTGGTCATAACTTTCCTTCCAAGGAGTAAGTGTCTTTTAATTTCATGGCTGCAATCACCATCTACAGTGATTTTGGAGCCCAAAAAATCAACTCTGACACTGTTTCCACTGTTTCCCCATCTATTTGCCATGAAGTGATGGGACCAGATGCCATGATCTTCGTTTTCTGAATGTTGGGCTTTAAGCCAACTTTTTCACTCTCCTCTCACTTTCATCAAGAGTGTCATAATTAAAAATTGCTAACTCTATACTTTTATACAGCCATTAGAAATTATATAGCTTGTAAATCAACTATACTTCAATAAAATAAATGTTTTAAAAAGAAATTATATGGCTTAATTACATATATTGACATAGGAAGATGTTAATGATGCATATCTAATAGAAAACATGGGTTTCAACAGACCATGTGTCACATAATAATTTTCTGTTTTGTAATAGCTATGCATGCATTCACCCATAAACATGTGTATGTGCCTGTGTGTGGGCACAGAATGAAAGACAGAGAAAAATGATATCATACTATCTCTGGATGGGAAAACTACTTTGAAATCAGAAAATTACAAAGCTACTTTCATTTTTTTAAAAAAGTGACTACGTGTTATCATTCAAATGTTGAATACGCTTAGTTCTCTTTTCTGTACTTAGCATTGAACCTACTTGTGTGGTGTCTGAAATGTTCTTTTTGTCTTTCGGAGCAACCATTCTCATTGAGACAAGAATAGATGTATTTTAAACTATTAAACCAATGCAAACCATTGCTAATAATAAGACAAGAGGTACAAGTTATATATGCTACCTGAATTCACAGGAGAGAAGACTGTTGATTTTCAGTTAGAATCCTTAACATTCACTTATTCATGTCACTGAAAAGTGCTGAGTTCTCAATTTTTATCATTTGTTGGTGAGTCCTAGAAACATGAAATGTAAAATAGATTTTCTGACCTCAAGGATCTCAAAGGGAAGACAAATGGGTATAGAAAGGAGGACAATACATAAAAATATACACAATAATATAAGGAAGCTCCAGAGGATCTTATCTGTTTGGGTGGGCTATGTAATAAGAATGCTGAGTTCAGCACTTTTGTTAACTTTTTGGGAGCAAGACTGTTCACAGTCTCACCACCACACCCTAAACACACACACCCCCACCCCACCACCACCCCCACCTCCCCACCACCCCCACATTAAAAGTGTGACTGGTGCAATTCATTAGTTTCCACCGTATCCTATGTCTCCCAACTTATGTCAATAATAAGAGTGATAATTCTTCCCACATCAGTCCTGTACTTTGTCTTAATTTTTAGTTGTTTCAAATCTCTAAAGAGGAAAATGGAGATTATGGTTCCCATTCAAGAAGCAGCCCAAAATTATTGATAAAGAGATAAAACAATCTCAAAATGAGGGTAACAAAAAGAAATTGAGCAAAGCATACTTGGGCAAAAGAAACTGATTATTATTTTGAAAGAAATGGCATATTTTTATAATAATGAATAATAGTCACTTGTGCTACACCAGGAAAGGAGCTAGGATCTTTCCTTGTATTTTTTAATATAATCAGTACTCTCTCACTTTACAAGCAAGTAAATTGGAGCTCAGAGAGTTTAGATAAACCAACCAAGACACAGTAAGCAGTTAGATTAATGTTCAAACCCAGATCTGTCTAGCATCAAACTCCATACTCTTTATATTAAATCACAATGTTTTCTAGTAACTTTTTTCCAAAATATCTTCTTTAACAAAACGCATATTTTTAAGTGCTTAATAATGCTAGAAACTTAATTAGGTATTGTGAATAAATAAGCCAAAGTCTCTTTATTTAATAATCTCATTTTCTAACTAATTTCTCTCAATATACTCTGTTATTTCCCTTCACTAATGCTAAAATAATACAATGAAATAAATGAACATAAACTATTAGTACAGAAATAAATGAATAGATGTAGGATAGTTTGAGTTTATCAGACAAAAGCATTCTATGAATTTAAGGTGGTCAGTCGTGCCTGACTCTTTGCGACCCCGTGGACTGTAGCCTACCAGGCTTCTCCGTCCACGGGATTCTCCAGGCAAGAATACTGGAGTGGAATTATTATGCAATGACATAAAAGTTCTATGACTCATTTTGTCATGTACTTTACTTTTCAAATGTAAACTTCCATATTTCTATTTTGCTCAATTTGAAAATGTGTTCATTTTTTAAAGAGGCATTAAATACATAGATTGCCAGTTCACTTGCATTTAAATTAGAATGAGATCACAAGGGCCCTACTTCAAAAGGATTTGCACAAAGAGACAGCGGTCCAATGTAGAGCTGCAGAGCTGCAATTCTAGGCATATTTTCATCTTGGCAAAGGGCACATTCCATCTTAAACACACAGTGCTGAGGAGCAAGGAATCCATGTGAATCGATTGTGATTTATTACGTTGCAATTTAATCTATAATTTTGTGCATTCTGGGAAAGTTTGTGAAAAACCTAGATGGTAACAATGTACTTAAAGATAAGAACCAAGGCAAATCACTTTTTTCCAAAATAATGTTGACATTTACTCTTTATTAGCTCTTATCTGGAGAGATAAAAGTATTGTAATTATTCATTTTATACACAAGAAATGTCCAAGCCATTGCAATTCTCCCTATTTTTCTCCATTTCACTGATGTCTGTGCATGTGCTCTTTCAGTTCAGTTCACTTTAGATACATTAATTTATGACATTTTATATGTATTATTATGTTAACATGATAAATTTTCAGATTAGTTTGAGTATAAATCTCTGATAAGGAGGAAATTTTACACTTTGCCTAAGGACAATGAATTTGGAATTTTAAAATTGCGATCAAGTTAAAATACCAAACTTTTAGAACAAGCTGATAAACAGAGGGGAGTGATAAGGGACAAAACTATTAGGTTCATTGCATCCCCTAAAAAGAAGGGACTTTAATCAAATGTATATAATGCTTCTTTATGCAGAAGAATAGGTATATGAAGAAATCCCTAAAATAGTATGCAATAGAAGGATCAACCAAGAAACTCAATGGTTTTGCATTGGAAGAGAAAGAATTATTAGAAAAATAGTAAGATAAAAATGCATTGAGAATAACAGCATAAAGAAGGGAGCAGAAAAGGGTTAGATTTTGATTGAAAAATAGAAAGAAACATAGGACAGAGACTCCCATGCGTCTCAGTGGTAAAGAATCCACCTGCCAATGCAGGAGACAGAAGCTATGCAGGTTCTATCTCTGGGTCAGGGAGATCCCCTGGAGAAGGAAATGGCAACCCACGCCAGTATTCTTGCTGGGAAAATTTCATGATAGAGGAGCCCGGTGGGCTACAATCTGTGGAGTCGCAAAAAGTTGGACACGACTGAGAGGCTGAGCATGTACATCATGAAGCAGAGAATGAGATATTTAAATGAATCAGACTTTGTTTAATTTTGGTTTATCAAGGGTTTATTGACATGCTGAAGTTGTCATTACTCGAGAGATTCCTGGTATAGTCAATATAGTAAATAGAATATAAAAGACTTCAGAAAGTCTTATACCTAGGAAACAGCTTAAGTTTTGTTTGGCTCAGCCTTTCCTCTAAACTTTCATATATACCATTTATGATTCAAATAGTTAAAACAACATCTGTCTATCATAAATAACTTGATGAAATACTAGCACACCCAGGTGAGACATGACAGGACTTCAGATATTCTAAAACTCTCCAAATAAAATTCACCAAAGGAAGTTTTCAGGTCCTTTTGACCACTGATATATGTTAGCATTACATGTACACTTGGCATATAAAAGTGTTCAGTAAATTCTTCTTAAATGAATGAATGAGGGAGAATATAAGAAATAAATGAAGGAATAAACAGATTATTTTGACAAAACATCCAATAAGGACTGTCAATAGGGTTTTTTTTTTTTTTTTGGTAGAAATACATGAATTAACAAATGTAAAATGTACATGACAGTACCTAGAAATTAGTAAGTGCTCTTAAGTATTGGTTAAAACTATTATTTATTCATGAAGAAGGTAGAAGTTATGGATAATAAGTTTGGAAAACAAACTGACTCAGAATTGTTGGATAAAATTTAGAAAATAAACATTTTCTAAAGAGGGCTGGAAAACTCACATAGATTCTAGAAGCACTGAGTGTCTTGGTAACCAGGAACTGCAAACCTCATAGTAGAGCAGGTTTCTAACAAAGTTCAGTTTGAGAGTTGGTATCCGATTGTTAACAATGAGCTCAGTTTCAATGAAGATTTTATTCAATGGCTGGAAGATATAGTTCAGTTCAGTTCAGTCGCTCAGTCCTGTCCGACTCTTTGCGACCCCATGAATCCCAGCACGCTAGGCCTCCCTGTCCATCACCAACTCCCGAGGTCCACCCAAACCCATGTCCGTTGAGTCAGTGATACCATCCAACCATCTCATCCTCTGTCGTCCCCTTCTCTTCCTGCCCTCAATCTTTCCCAGCATCAGGGTCTTTTCAAATAAGTCAACTCTTCACATCAGATGGCCAAAGTATTGGAGTTTCAGCTTCAACATTAGTCCTTCCAATGAATAGTCAGGACTGATTTCCTTTAGGATTGATTGGTTTGATCTTCTTGCAGTCCAAGGGACTCTCAAGAGTCTTCAACACCACAGTTCAAAAGCATCAATTCTTCAGCAGTAAGCTTTCTTTATAGTCCAACTCTCACACCCATATATGACTACTGGAAAAACCATAGCCTTGACTAGACAGACCTTTGGTGGCAAAGTAATGTCTCTGCTTTTCAATATGCTATCTAGGTTGGTCACAACTTTCCTTCCAAGGAGTAAGCATCTTTTAATTTCATGGCTGTAGTCACCATCTGAACTCATTTTGGAGCCCAAGAAAATCAAGTCTGCCAATGTTTCCACTGTTTCCCCATCTATTTGCCATGAAGTGATGGGACCAGATGCCATGATCTTAGTTTTCTGAATGTTGAGTTTTAAGCCAACTTTTTCACTCTCCTCTTTCACTTTCATCAAGAGGCTCTTTAGTTCTTCTTCACTTTCTGCCATAAGGGTGGTGTCATCTGCATATCTGAGGTTATTGATATTTCTCCCGGCAATCTTGATTCCAGCTTGTACTTCCTCCAGCCCAGCATTTCTCATGATGTATTCTGTATATAAGTTAAATAAGCAGGGTGACAATATGCAGCCTTGATGTACTCCTTTTCCTACTTGGAACCAGTCTGTTGTTCCATGTCCAGTTCTGTTGCTTTCTGATCTGCATACAGGTTTCAGGAACATATGGAATAAGTCATAAAAAAAAAAAAAACAGCCCTTACGATAACATGGGGCTGTCCTTAAAGGACCTGGAATGAGAACAGGATTACCTGCAAAATCATCAGAGAAAACATTAAAACACATCTCCATAGGGTAGCACATAGAGCACCCTTCAGCTCACCACTTTTGACTTGCTGCTCCCCACTCGTACTCAGCTAATGAGACAATCGCTTGCCATCAACCTACCTGGGGATTGATAGCAGAGAAGGCTTAAATTTATTGTCTTTCTATATACATTTGTTGAAAAATTTGTTCAGCATGCAAATCTGCTGTTATAAAAGAGGATTATTTTTACCAGTAAAAGTAATAATTGGCCCTCTGTATCCATAGATTTAACCATATTTTTATATTTTAAAAATATTTGAAAAAAATCCAGAAACTTCCCAAACTCTAAACTTGAATTTGCTACATGCCCAGCACAATGAGTCCATGCAGATGATGTGATAGGCAGGCACGCCCTGCCTGTAGCCTTCTAATATTCCACACATTCTCAGTCTCTCTCCTGCATTTGTTATTTGAGCTACTTGTGTTGTGGGCACCCTTTGTTTCTGTGGGAGAAAAAAAAAGAATCCTAAAATACAATCCCTCAAAGGCAAAGGGAACCCAGTAAATTGCTATGTCTCAACAAGGAAATAAAGATCTTAAGTTTTTTGGGAAGTGGCACGCAGCTTGCCAAAGTAGGTTGTGAGGTAAGAATGTATTGAGCATGTATGTGAGAAGGCAGAAAGAAGGAAGTTGAAATTCATGGAAGTGTTAGTGCTTCCCTTACAATGGCAAAAATGGTCTCTCTGGTTTGTGATAAAGTGCTTACAAAGACTGAGAAAGCATTAAATGTGTGGCTAGAGGACATATCACAGAAGTATATCTCTGTTGATGACAAAATTATGCCTGAGAAAGCACTATAAGCACTACTGTGAAAGTCTTGAGGAGAACCAGAGGAATGCCTTTAAGGCTAGTACTATGAAGTATGACTGGCTAGCTTTGTACAGCCCCAAGAATTTACAGATCACAGGTAAGGCAGCATTGACTGATGCTGAGGCAGAATCAGTGTTCCCAGAAAAGCTCCAGAAACTCATAAGAAAGGCTACCATCCAGAGCAAACCTTCAGTTGTAATGAAAAGGGCTTGTACTAGAAGAAGATGCATGGTTGCACATTCATAAGAGTGCCAAACAGACCTCAGCATGCAAGGCCTGAAAAAGTTGCCTTACTCTGGTGTTGTGTGTCAACATAGCAGGTCACATGATCAAGACAGGCCTCCATTAGCAAGCAAACAATCCCCAGGCCCTTAAAATCAAGACCAAAAATTGCCTGCCCATGTTCTGGCACCACAATCAGAAGACTTGGGTGATGGATGTCTTATTCTTAGAACGGTTCTACCAGTGCTTTGTTCCCAAAGTAAAGAAATGCCTTGGAGAAAAGGGACTGACATTCAAGTTTCTCCTCATAATTGATAATGTTCCCGGCCATTCCCAATCTCTCTGCTTCACCAAAGAGAACATGGAAATGATGTTCCTGCATCTAAGCACTATGTAACTGCTGCAGACACTTCATCAAGTGCCTTAAGGCAACTTACACCTACCTCACCTTTGGGAGGGTTTGTCCTGTCCTTCATGTTAACCTTGGTGGCAGCATCATGGATTTACGAAAAAACTTTACAATTGCAGGTACAATTTTCTTATGGCATAGGTTATAGATGCTGTCAAGCCCAAGACAGTCAATGTACGTTGGAAGTCTTACAGAGCTAAGTGGTCATTGATTTCAGGGCCTTCCCCACTATGAATGCAGAAGTCAAGAAGATCTTGAAAGTTGCAAGGGAAGTTGCTGAGGAAGGCTTCTCTGACACAACTGAGGACAATGTCAAGGAACACACAGGAGAGCATAGAGGAACGCTTACCAAAGAGGAGCTTGAAGATCTACTGAAGTCCTTTGCAGACGATGATGATGATGATTAAGGCTTACAAGAGGCAGAGCCATCAATGTGGGCTCCTGAAAAATTTTCAGCAGTTTTTAAATTAGTGCAAAAATTAAAGGATGTTTTCTTGAGTATGATCCTTCTATGGAAAGAATCCTCTGTGTCACCTGAGAGATAATAAAATCTCAATGCAAAATATGTCTGAGGATGCAAAGAAAAAGAAAGAGCTCCCTCTTTCTCCCTCAGAGAAACATCCCTGAGATGTTTCTCACTAATGCATCTGCAGTTGTTAGGCCTTGCTTTTCAACCTTGAAGATCCTCAGCCTTCAACCTCCACAGATCCCGACATTAGTATTATTGGTCCTTCTCCAAAGCATCAGTGTTTGCAGTCGAAACCCAGTTCTTCAAACATAGGTAATTCCTCTGACATCCTGTCAGGAGGTTTAGGTTAGCCTGGTGTCTCACACTTCCCTTTAGTGCCACACACCATATCATCACTGTAGCTGCCATATGACAGTCATCATTGCCATCAACATCATTGTCTGAGAGTTATCAAGAGAGAAGAGCCAGAGTTTTGGTGTTAGCAGTTTGTGTGTGTGTGTATATGTGTATGTGAGAGAGATAGATAATTAATTTATATTTTCTTCATTTATGTTTTTATATGTACTTGTATTTTAAGTATTCCATGTTTTATTCTATTTATTTCTCCTTCCAATCATTAAAGGAAAGTTAATTGTAAGTGTTGAAAGAATTGAAACATTATGCTGTTGCTGACATGCTCTATGTAGTTAGGCCTACAAGATCCTTGCATCTTTGGACTTCCCCGGTGGTACCGTGATGGGGCTTCCCAGGTAGCACAGCTGGGAAAGAATCAACCTGCAATGCAGGAGACCCCAGTTCTATTCCTGGGTCAGGAAGTTCCCCTGGAGAAGGGATAGTCTACCCACTCCAGTATTCTTGTGCTTGCCTGGTGACTCAGATGGTAAAGAATCCACCTGCAATGCAGGAGATCGGGGTTTGATTTCTGGGTTGGGACGATCCCCTGGAGGAGGGCATGGCAACCCACTCCAGTATTCTTGCTTGGAGAATCCCCATGGACAGAGGAGCCTGGCAGGCTATAGTCCATGCGGGTCAGAGAGAGTCAGACACGACTGAGTGACTAAGCACAGTATAGCACAGTGGATAAGAATCTGCCTGCCAATGCAGTTACATAGGTTCAATCCCTGCTCCAGAATATTCCACTTGCTGCAAGGCAATTAAACCCATGTGCCACAACTACTAAGCCCATACTCTAGAGTCCCCAAACTGAATTACTGAGTCCACATGCTGCAACCACTGAAGCCATGTGCCTAGAGCATACGCTCCACAACAGAAGAAGCCACCACAATGAGAAGATCTAACACTGCAACAAAGAGCAGCCCCTGCTCACTGCAACTAGAGAAGGCCCGCATGCAGCAACAAAGACCCAGCCCAACCAAAATAAGTAAATCAATAAATAAAGAAATTATTTTAAAAAGATCCTTGTATCTGTATTAAACACATAAACATCTTTTTGGTCATTATTCCCTAAACAACACAGTATAAAAACTATTTATGTAACATTACATTGTATTAGGTTATTATAAGTAATCTAGAGATGATTTAAGGTATATGGGAGGATATTCATAGGTTATATATAAATTCGACACCATGTCACATAAAAGACTTGAACCTTTGCAGATTTCAGTATCTGCAGGGGTCCTAGAACCCATCCCCTGGGGATTCTAAGGGACTTGTACTTATTTGAAAGCAAGTTTGCAATTTTAATGACATGCTCTCATGGTCGTTAGATCATATTTTTATGCTGTGCTATTCTGTGCTGTGCTTAGTCTCTCAGTCGTGTCCGACTCTTGGTGACCTCAAGGACTGCAGCCTGCTAGGCTCCTCTGTCCATGGGATTCTCCAGGCAAGAATACTGGAGTGGGCAACCATTCCCTTCTCCAGGGGATCTTCCTGATTCAGGGATGGAGTCCAGGTCTACTGCACTGCAAAAAGCAGCCAGATAGGAAAACAAAAATGCAGAACCTTAGCATAAAAATCCCTGGAGAAGAAAATGGCAACCCACTCCAGTATTCTTTCCTGGAGAATCCCATGGACGGAGGAGCCTTGCAGGCTACAGTCCATGAGGTTGAAGGGAGTCGGACACAACTGAGTGACTAATGCTTTCACTTTTTCACTATGGTGCCTATTTGAAAGAAAGCTTGCAATTTTAGTGATATGTTCTCATGGTTGCTAGATTGCACTGATATCCTAAGGCCCTGAATTTCTGTTTTCCTATCTGGCTGCCTTTGTTTGCACTCATTTTTGGCCAACGTAATTGCTCAGAGGAGATTATTCCTACCTCCAGCACCCTTCTCTGGGCTTAAGAAACAAAGGCATTGCTGGACATCTCTTCCAGCGCTAGTCTTGGGAATGCTATTTTTCAGCAGTGAAGGGAATGAACATATCTTCAAAGTGTATTCACCATTTTTCAACTGTCCTATCCTTGCAGGTTCTCAGCTCTTCAATTTGGGGAAACATCATGAATTGATTTTTAAAGCACTTTTCTACTCTTTTCCACCATGCTTTACTGTCCTCTCCTTAGAGATATATATTTCCTCTTGACATCATCTTGTAAAACATCCTCTTTAAAAAAAGCATGCCTATTACTCTATTTTATGCAATGAGGAGAAACTGTCTTTTCACTTTCATGTAAATGTATATTTTGATGAGTTTCTGGGATATTTTCAGGGTGACTATTTTTATTTTAACCACATAGAGTAATGAACTGATACATTATTTCTGTTTGGCTTAATTCTGTTGCTTTTTTGCTCACCAAATAGTAATGACAGACATACTGATTTCCACAGATAAGAGATACCATTTTAATTTCTACAAATAATATGTGGAAATGGTTTGATTGATGTGATAAAGCCCATATAAAAAGATAATGATAAGCCTTTATTTTGAAATGCTATGTTAAATGATTCATTCCTTCAAAATCTCTATAGTCTAAAATATTTAACTGTGACCCTAAAGTAAGCTCCACTTTGGCGACTCTCTTTAATTTTTGCTACTTATACTAAAAATTGAATTTTGAATTTTATTGTGTATCATAAAAATAACTCCAAATATACACAGCTCAATAGTTAGAATCTATAATGCAAAATATAATGGCACAAATCATGTGGAAACATATATTAGAATTTCAGAGAGGTTGGTGTGTTCCATTGAAACAAATTATTTTTAACAGCATTTTATTAACATTTGTTCATAATAAGATAAATCAAAGATTGGGAAGAGATATTTGTACCATGAAAAACTTGATGAAGCATTATTATCTATTATATATTAAGGATTCACAAAAATGTTAAATAATACAATTAAAGTAGATAAAATACCTAAATAGGTAGTTACTATAAGAAGAAACATTAATGAAACAATAATCTTTAAAAGGACCTTGTGAGAAACATGAAAATGAATGTTAAGATTGCAATGAGATACCTTTTACACTTAGCAGATCAGTAAACAGTTTTGACAAAATCAAGTAGCTGTAAGACTGGAGAGGCTTCGCAGATAACTCAGCTGATAAAGAATTTACCTGCGATGCAGACCCCAGTGCAATTCCTGGGTCAGAAAGTTCCCCTGAAGAAGGGATAAGCTACCCACTCCAGTATTCTTGCCTGGAGAATCCCCGTGGACAGAGGAGCCTGGCAGTCTACAGTCCATGGGTCTCAAAGAGTCGGACACGACTGAGCCACTAAGCACATAAGACTGGAGGAAGAAGAATGCTGGTATTAAGAGTATAAGTTATCTAAACGACAGTTAAAAACATTTGGCATAATTTCTTACTATGATATATGCTATAAGCAATGATTCCATTTCTGTGGATATATTCTGGAGAAATTTTTGAATTTTTAATTAGTAAACAATCACTAGAATGTTTTTAATAGTATTATTCAAAATAGCAAAATCCTAGAACCAATCCAAATATCTTTCAAAAGGAAATTGAGTGGATAATTTGAGGTAGATTCATACAATAAATTAATCCATGCAAATGGAGAATCAATAAATAATAGGTTCATGCATCAACATGGATGAATTTTTGAGGGTAATAAGTTGAGTTCATAACAAAGGCTTCACATACTGAGATATCATTTTGATGAAGTTCAAAAGTTGCCAGTATTGAAAAATACAGTTTAGTAATAGTCTATATATTTAATTAAAGTCTATAAACAAGTATATGATAAACTAAAAATTCAGAATAAGAATTATTTGTGTGAATGAGAGAGATGCATTGAAGGAAGCATGTATAAGAAACTGAAACAATATTGGCTTTATCTATTCCTTAAGTAGAAAGCTAGAACCATGTCTGCTTTCATTATTATACTTCATAATTTACAATTTCATATGTGTGTGTGTATGTGCATGCACTCAGTCATGTCCATCTCTTTGTGATCCCATGGACTGCAGCCCACCAGGCTTCTCTGTCCATGGAAGTTTTCAGGCAAGAATACTAGAGTGGTTTTCCACTTCCTACTCCAGGGGATATTGCAAACCCAGGGATCAAACCTGAGTCTCCTAAATTGACAGGTGACTCTTTACCACTGCACCACCCAGAAAGCCCATATTATAGCTATATACATATATATATGTAACATTCTTATACATATGTGTATATATCAAATATTACATAATAACTTTAAAAAACAGAGTATGGTAGCTTGCTTTAACAAGTAGATGACTTGTGTATGTTCTAAACATGGGAGAATATTAATCCAGCGTTCAAAATTCATAGAATAACCAGCATTAGATGTTAAGAACTGATAGGTTTTCATTCACTGAATGCCTTGAAAGATAGGAAAGTTAAATTTTTTTTCCCTGAAGTATAATATATACTACATGGACAGTCAAGAAATAGAATTTGCCAAACCTACAAACCCTTTTAACAAACTTCCCATAATATGTGCCTCTAGGCTGGTCTGGTGTGATGTGATCTGTCCAGCCTGGCGCAACTCTGGACCACAGGCAGGGGACAGGGAAGGAAGGGAAGGTGTCAAATTACATGTTATACAAAGGCCTATAAAGTGTTACTAACAGCAGGATTACCCAAATCAATCATATTTTCTCTGTAGTGGAGTGAATAGATGAATCTCAGTAGTGGCCAATAGAAAGTAATACATTTCAGCCACTAAGTAGACAATACACAGCATCCAACTGCTAGAGCTGTTTTGGATTTGGATCAACATTTCCATAACTTAACCTCCTTCCAGTCTGTGAAAGTCCCAGCTATGTTGTCATTGCACTGTTTCTGTGGGATTTGGCTGCCAAGCCAAGATTCTGTCTTCCTGACACATCTATATTTAGATCTTCCTTCACATCAATATTTAGAAGAAATACCTATTATTTGAGTTGAAAAGACTCTAAGGCATAGTCTTGCTGTAACTGCATCAATAATCACAATAATGTTTCACAACTTATATGGATACTGTAATATATGTACACATTGCCCACATATGTGGTTCTTTGTATATTCATACATAATTTAAAATGCAATGTATTTTTATACTTTCTAAAAAACTAAATTAATATCCCACTTCAAAAGTAAATCCACACATGACAAAAATAGTTAGCTGTAAAAGTGTCATATAAGGGTTTCTCTGGTTGCTCAGTGGTAAAGAATCCACTTGCCAATGCAGGAGACATGAGTTCTATCCCTGATTCAGAAAAATTCCACATGCCACAAAGCAACTAAGCCCCCTGTGCCAAAACTATTGAGCCTGCACTCTAGAGCCCAAGAGCTGTGACTACTGAGCCCACTGCCGCAGCTACTGAAGCCCACGTGCCCTAGAGCCTGTGCTCCACAAGAGAAGCTGCCAAATTGAGAACCTTGCACGTTGCAGCTAGACAGTACTCTCCACCTGCTGCAACTAAGAAAAGTCTGCACAGCAATAAAGATCCAGCATGGCCAAAATAAAAAATAAATAGAATAAAATTATAAATATCCTATTAGGCTCATCCCTTAAAAAAATATAACACATGATGAAAAGTAAAAACTTTTCTCAACTTATTCTCTGAATTCATTCTCCAAAGGTAACCACAGAGATTATTATCTTTCCAAAAATAAATCTTCTGCGAATACACCCACTTATTATCTCTTTTTTGGATAAATAATACAATGTTCTATGTAATGCTTTATACCTTTTTTGCATTTATTTATTGGGAAGCTTTTTCGTGTCAATTAGTTCAGTTCTAGAGTTTCATTTGTGTTTAACAAACAAGCCTTCATATTTTTACAACAGATATATATAACTTTTGCTCGCTTGTTCAAATAACATCATACATTACTGTACTCTCAGGGAGCATCTTCCCTCTGTTCCAGAAACTATATATATATATATATATGCAGTTATATGTATACATACATATATGTATACATACATATATGTATACACATCTCTCTATATATATGAACATGCACTGAGTGTATCACAGAATTATTCATTAACATTCGTTAATATTCAGTCTAAAATTAAACAATGAAATTAGATACATACCCAGTCTGACAAACTATGAATCATTTCTGAAGGAATCCCAAGAAATTCAGCTATTAGCCTTAATTTGTTCTTTTCTCTATACATATCTTGTCTTCTATACATATTTGTCTTCATTCTGTCATCATCACCAACTTTGTCCTTTATACTTTTCCTATCATGATTCTGATAACTTTCTCTCAACCATATGAACTGAATTATTAATTAGAATCATATGAAATTTCTGTTTTAGTAAGTAAAATAATAATTGAATATTTGCAATTTCATATGGCCCAATTCGATGGCGAGGAACAGGGAAACCTGGCACACTGCAGTTCAAGTAGTTGTGAAGAGTTGGACACAACTAGTCGACTGAACAGCAACAATAGCACAATTCTTATTCTTTTAATGTTGGGGGTAGAAATATGCCTCAGTGGCCCGTAGTGTGTCCTGCAACTTGATACACATTTGGAGGTGCATACATTCTAAGTTGTTTCAGTTCAGTTCAGTTTAGTTCAGTTGCTCAGTCGTGTCCGAATCTTTGCGACCCCATGAATCCCAGCACGCCAGGCCTCCCTGTCAATCACAAACTCCCGGAGTTCACTCAGACTCACGTCCATCGAGTCAGTGATGCCATCCAGCCATCTCATCCTCTGTCGTCCCCTTCTCCTCCTGCCCTCAATCGCTCCCAGCATCAGAGTTTTTCCAATGAGTCAGCTCTTCGCATGACGTGGCCAAAGTACTAGAGTTTCAGCTTCAGCATCATTCCTTCCAAAGAAATCCCAGGGCTGATCTCCTTCAGAATGGACTGGTTGGATCTCCTTGCAGTTCAAGGGACTCTCAAGAGTCTTCTCAACACCACAGTTCAAAAGCATCAATTCTTCGGCGCTCAGCCTTCTTCACAGTCCAACTCTCACATCCATACATGACCACAGGAAAAACCATAGCCTTGACTAGACGGACCTTTGTTGGCAAAGTAATGTCTCTACTTTTGAATATGCTATCTAGGTTGGCCATAACTTTCCTTCCAAGGAGTAAGCATCTATTAATTTCATGGCTGCAGTCACCACCTGTAGTGATTTTGGAGCCCCAAAAAATAAAGTCTGACGCTGTTTCCACTGTTTCCCCATCTATTTGCCATGAAGTGATGGGACCAGAT
>NW_011494855.1:2063669-2065540 GCF_000754665.1 Bison bison bison | reverse complement strand
AGGGGCAGATCAGGTGGTCTGGTATTCCCATCTCTTTCAGAATTTTCCACAGTTTATTGTGATCCACACAAAGGCTTTGGCATAGTCAATAAAGCAGAAATAGATGTTTTTCTGGAATTCTACTTGCTTTTTCCATGATCCAGCGGATGTTGGCAATTTGATCTCTGGTTCCTCTGCCTTTTCTAAAACCAGCTTGAACATCAGGAAGTTCACGGTTCACATATTGCTGAAGCCTGGCTTGGAGAATTTTGAGCATTACTCTACTAGCATGTGAGATGAGTGCAATTGTGCGGTAGTTTGAGCATTCTTTGGCATTGCGTTTCTTTGGGATTGGAATGAAAACTGACCTTTTCCAGTCCTGTGGCCACTGCTGAGTTTTCCAAATTTGCTAGCATATTGAGTGCAGCACTTTCACAGCATCATCTTTCAGGATTTGAAAGAGCTCAACTGGAATTCCATCACCTCCACTAGCTTTGTTCATAGTGATGCTTTCTAAGACCCACTTGACTTCACATTCCAGGATGTCTGGCTCTAGGTCAGTGATCACACCATCATGATTATCTAGGTCGTGAAGATCTTTTTGTACAGTTCTGTGTATTCTTGCCACCTGTTCTTAATATCTTCTGCTTCTGTTAGGTACATACCATTTCTGTCTTTTATCAAGCCCATCATTGCATGAAATGTTCCCTTGGTATCTCTAATTTTCTTGAAGAGATCTCTAGTCTTTCCCATTCTGTTGTTTTCCTCTATTTCTTTACATTGATCACTGAGGAAGGCTTTCTTATCTCTTCTTGCTATTCTTTGGAACTTTGCATTCAGATGCTTATATCTTTCCTTTTCTCCTTTGCTTTTTGCTTCTCTTCTTTTCACAGCTATTTGTAAGGCCTCCCCAGACAGCCATTTTGCTTTTTTGCATTTCTTTTCCATGGGGATGGTCTTGATCCTTGTCTCCTGTACAATGTCACGAACCTCATTCCATAGTTGTTTCAGTCATGTCCAACTCTTTACAACCCTTTAGACTGTATCCTCTGTCTATGGGATTGTCCAGGCAAGAATACTGGAGTGTGTTGCCACTTCCTTCTCCAGCGGATCTTCCCAACCCAGGGATCGAACCTGCATCTCCTGTGGCTCCTGCACTGCAGGCAGATTCTTTACCGCTGAGCCACATGTGAAGCCCCATATAGTTTCATAGTCAAAAACAATATAATTTCCTTCCTGATCATAACTGTAACTCATCTGTCTACTTGACTACTAAATAGCTGCAATTTGCTGTTTTTAACTAATCAGGTTTCTTTCACCATTGTTTTTCTTTTAGGTTTACCTCACTTGAAGGTCAACAAAATTTGAAACAAAATGAAGGCAGTAAAATTGAAAGAACTGTTCATACTTAAGTGTAAATCCTAAGTGTGAAACTTAGAACACTTCAAGTTTAACCTGCCTAGAGAATCCTATGGATAGAGGAGCCTGGCAGGCTACAGTCAACAGCGTCGCAAAGAGTAGGACACAACTGAGTGACTAAGCACAGGACAGCACACCTTTCATAGCAAAATATTTCTTCTTATATCATCTTTTTAAAAAACACATTGTTTTTGGCTTACAAAGGTAAAATGTCTGGCCAAAGTCCAAGTAAATGTACACAAATTCAAAAATAAAATGTTTAACCCATACAGTTTAATACTTTTGAGAAAAGCCAAACTAATTCCAATTCTTCATAAATAGTTATAATTGAAATGGAGGAGGATGGCTTTGGATCTAAAATATTACCAAAGGTAATAATTATAGTATTTAAAGACATCAATAACTAAAATTAAAAGTTGATTTACCTTTCTGTGATATCATTCTAAGTTCAGTATTTAACTGTAGTTGTATTG
>NW_011494855.1:2061224-2063569 GCF_000754665.1 Bison bison bison | reverse complement strand
TATATATATATATATCCTTTTTATTTATGTTTTATGAAGGGAATGACTGCGGACCCACTCACTTACATCCTCATTCCCAGTTTAGTAGATACTGTGTTTCATGGTGTGCAAGGTAATAATACAAGATGATACAGTATGATTCTCATTAGGTATACTGGCAAGTTGCCTTGTATTTATGAATCAAAGTTCTCAATTCTCACTAGAAGTAAGTAAAGGCATCTGTTACCATATTCTGTTCAAGTGAAGACAAGTGTTCTGCACAGAATTTCAAAATCAAATGTAGTCTGCAACCATGCTTTGGAAACTCATTTTTCTCTAAACTTTAAGTGTTAAAGTATGTATATTGCATGTGATATCACCCATTATTTCAAGCATACCTTAACCTATCTAATAATTTTGTATGTTGACCCTCTGTGACTCAGTGTTCTGGGACTACCCACTCTCATTGTGTCACTTATTTAATGGGTAAGAATATTAAGATTTTCATCAGTTTTGTCATTTGTAAAATGAGAAAAATTACCTACATCGTTGTCTTGTTTTGAGTATAGGTATCAACTGCCTCCCTCTCAAGTAGTGCTCCTTTGTTATCTAGAGGAGGGAAGTTATGTGCTTCCCAGGAGGCACAATGATAAAGAATTCATCTGCCAATACAGGAGACACAGGAGACATGGGTTTGACCCCTGGGTTGGGAAAAAAAATGGCAACCTACTCTAGTATTCTCATCTGGAAAATTCCATAGACAGAGGAGCCTAGTGGTCTACATTCCTCATGGGTTCACAAAGGGGTGGACACGACTGAGCACTCATGACACTTGCATGAACCTGATGTTATGTGCAGGATGAAGGGGAGAGTAGTAAGCAGTTCTTAAGGATTTTTAAGAACTAGGACTTAGAAAAAAGACAGGAGGGAAAAGAGAGGCCATGGAAAACTAAAAGCAAGAGGAAAACATTTTCCCTGCTGAACAGTAAAACTGTTTCCCTGGACTGCAAGCGGAGAGAGATCTGTAAATCCTGGATAAACTCAAGGGGTTGCAACATCCTGAGAAAAAAGACTACATGACTTTTCTTAGGGAACAGACCCTTACACTCCATCGGTATCCAGCATTACAAAGGATATCTCTTCCCTAATCATTGCAGAAAATAGTAGAGAGTCCCCAGGTCTAAAAGGGCAGGTACTCAGAGACAATAGATGCCTCAGCAATAAGCAGTGAGACAGCTGACTGATCAAAGGCTTGGCAGCCTATAAGCTATCAGAACTTTGACACAATTCTCCAAGGAGGAGGAGGAGGAAGCATATGAATGAGAGCTTCAGAATTCCATGCCAATTCAACTGAATGAAGACTCAGAAGCAACAAGCTGTTAATTTGAAGGAGCTGAATACATACCATGTTTCTTGCACACCATGTGGTGTGGACAGAGATTTTAACTTGATCTGAGTGTCTAGCACAGTGCTCAGAATTTAGTAAGTGCACAATTTTTTTTTAATTGTAGCTTTTTTTTGTTCTAAATTTTTAAAAATAAATAAATAAAAATAAAAGGAACTATGATGCTCTGAAAGGAGCACACAAAATCCTCAAGTTCCATACAGGAGATTAGGGAAGAGTCATGTGCAAATACATAAATGAAAATTACTTTACTATTAGAGTTTTATCAATCTATTGTACAACTAAGTTATCTATAGAAACCAAGAAGACAATATTGCTAACCCAACATTTCTTCCACGTATTTCCCAGTCCCGAAACCCATAATATTTCTGGTAACATTGCTATGTTGCCTCTTGTTTAAATGAAAACTGAAAATTCCAAATTATCCTTGAGACAAAACTGGAACAGAAAAAGGATATAAATGAAAGAATTTGTGGAATTTATATAAAGTCTGAAGCTTAATTCATGGTAATATATTAACAGTGGGTTATTAGTTTTGACAGATACAGCATAGCAATGTAAACAAACTGGGATGAGTGTATACAGAAGTTTTCTGTATAATCTTTGCAACTTTTCTGTGAATTAAATATTACCATAAAATTTTTTTTTCAGCTTTAATATGAATAATTTCTTTTTTTTTAATTTTATTTTATTTATAAACTTTACATAATTGTATTAGTTTTACCAAATATCAAAATGAATCTGCCACAGGTATACATGTGTTCCCCATCCTGAACCCTCCTCCCTCCTCCCTCCTCATACCATCCCTCTGGGTCGTCCCAGTGCACTAGCCCCAAGCATCCAGTATTGTGCGTCGAACCTGGACTGGCATCTCGTTTCATACATGATATTTTACATGTTTCAATGCTATTCTCCCAAATCTTCCCACCCTCTCCCTCTCCCACAGAGTCCATAAGACCTG
>NW_011494855.1:2059598-2061124 GCF_000754665.1 Bison bison bison | reverse complement strand
CCAAATCTTCCCACCCTCTCCCTCTCCAACAGAGTCCATAAGACTGTTCTATACATCAGTGTCTCTTTTGCTGTCTCATACACAGGGTTATTGTTACCATCTTTCTAAATTCCATATATATGTGTTAGTATACTGTATTGGTGTTTTTCCTTCTGGCTTACTTCACTCTGTATAATAGGCTCCAGTTTCATCCACCTCATTAGGACTGATTCAAATGTATTCTTTTTAATGGCTGAGTAATACTCATGACAAATCATTTGATATCAGCCTCTCTTTAATTTGAAGTTGTTCAGGACAAGGCACAAGGTAAAGTCTGATGTAGCTTCTGTCAGGCTAATATTGAAAGCATTGTGGTGAGTATACAATGAGCTAGAGGGTATATTAATGAATTAGATACAGATTATTTACTAGCAGGGGCTCAATATGTACATAAGTAATTATGATTCAGACAGTTATATTTGCCATTCTTGCTAGAATTTACAGGTGAGAAAATACCTTCTCAAATATACGCTCAAAAATTAAAAAAAAAATAAAAGTATCATTTGATTTGGATAATGAGTGATCACTTGTGTTTGGATGTACACTTATTAGGAAAAGGATATAAAGAAAGAATATACCACATAAAGTCACTAGGGTATACAGAGTTCAGGGACATCAAATACAATAGTGATGACTTTTCCAGTAGTGCATATAAGGAGCTTCAGTTTCCAGCTCTATCCTAACAAGAGCTGAACAGACTGAAAGATCAACAACTCTTCCTGAATTTATAAGAAAGGGCAGGACTCAATGCAAAATGCTGACCGCAAGATTAGAGACAGAGACAGTTGAATAAAGAGAGTCACAGTTTACTATAGCAGAGACTCATGGGCAGAAATAACCATGGGAACCAGTGATGGGGGTAAGAAAATTGATTTGTAATCAACAAACTGCTCAAGAGTCAGTGAAGACAAATCTGAGAGCTAAAAACTCCAGAGAGGACTATTTAGAAACTCTAAAATAAACAACAAAGAAATAAACAACTCTAGACAGCTCTATCATTCCATATAAAAGAAAAATATATATATATCAAATGCATCTCGCTCTACCCTCTTGTTGCATCTAAGAGTGGAGAAAAAAAAAAAAAAACCTGAAAAAACTTGTGAAGTTCATATTCCAAGACAAACTAAAGATGGAGAGCTAATCATAGAACTATATAACACATACAGATATTTTTAGCAGATTTATTCATGATCATCCACACTTGGAAGCTACTAATATCTTGCAGTCCTTTTCATTATAGGGGACTAGAATGCAAAAGTAGGAAGTCAAGAAACACCTGGAGTAACAGGCAAATTTGGCCTTGGAGTACAGAATGAAGCAGGGCAAAGGCTAATAGAGTTCTGCCAAGAGAACGCACTGGTCATAGCAAACACCCTCTTCCAACAACACAAGAGAAGACTCTACACATGGACATCACCAGATGGTCAACACTGAAATCAGATTGATTATATTCTTTGCAGCCAAAGATGGAGAAGCTCTACATAGTC
>NW_011494855.1:2058239-2058747 GCF_000754665.1 Bison bison bison | reverse complement strand
AGTGTGAATTAGAACCACCAGGAGACAGATCTTGAGGAACAACAGGTGGGAAAGTTCAGTGAGAATGCAGAACAGTTCATCAAAAGTAAAAGCTGACAAACACCACATAGTAATGTGGGAAAGTAGTTCCAAAGGACAGAAAACAGCAGATTTCCCCACAGATCAACAGAGTATGAGGATCTGGGTATGAGTATGAAACCAGGACAAGAAAATTGTATATGGAGAAGGAAATGGTAACCCACTCCAGTATTCTTGCCTGGAAAATCCCACTGACGGAGAAGCCTGGTAGGCTACAGTCCATGGGGTCACAAAGAGTCAGACACAACTGAGCGACTTCACTTCACTTAGCTATTCTGTACTTGTTGAGAAATGGTTATGGTTGAATCTAACTAGTAAAATGAAATTTTCAGTTATTTGTATATTTCATTGATCCCTCTCACCACTGGTACAGACTGTTAAGGGTTGGCAATATTGTTAACACTTTAAATCTTATAACTATGTTTTTTTT
>NW_011494855.1:2055344-2058139 GCF_000754665.1 Bison bison bison | reverse complement strand
AGCTGAAACCGCAGTACTTTGGCCACCTGATGCAAGAGCTGACTCATTTGAAAAGACCCTGATGCTGGGAAAGGAGGGCAGGAAGATAAGGGGACAATAGAGAATGAGAAGGTTGGATGGCATCACTGACTCGATGGACATGGGTTTGGGTGGACTCCAAGAGTTGGTGATGGACAGGGAAGCCTGGCATGCTGCGGTTCATGGGGTTGCAAAGAGCTGGACACGACTGAACTGAACTGAACTGAAGTGCATGGATAAACTGTGCTATATTCAGACAATGGTATTTTATTCTGTGCTAGAAAGAAATGAACTATAAATCTAAGAAAAGATTTGAAGGAATCTTAAGTGCATATAATTAAATGGAAAAAAAAAAAAAAACAAGGTTAAAAGACTACATATTGTATGATTCTAACTATGTGACATTCCAGAAAGGAATAACTATATAGACAGTCAAAATATCAGTGGTTGCCAGAAGTTGGGGAAGCAGGCATGAAGAGCCAGAGCACAGAGGTTTTCTAGGATTTTGAAAATACTCTATATGGTACTTTAATGATGGATACATGTCATCATTTTATATTTGTCCAAACTCATAAAATGTATAACACCCAAGAGTTAACCCTAATATAAATGATAGACTTTGGGTTTTAATGATGTATCCATGAAGGTTCATTGATTTTAACAAATGTACCACTCTGGTGTTGGTATTGAAAATGAGGGAGACCCTGTGTGTGTGTGAGCAGGGGGTATGTAGGAAATCTCTATATGTTACTTATATTTTATTGTGAACTTTAAATTTATCTAAAAACTAAAGTCTTAATAATAAAAAAAAAGCCTTTAAAAAATAGTGGTAACTGAAAACAGATTAGGTTCCAGCATTTTGCAGAGCATAATAAAGATCAGACTGCTGTTTTACTTAATTTTGCAGGGTTTTGACTTAGGAAGTAATTTGTCAAGGCACTAATTACAAAATACTACATTCTTCTTAAAAACAATATCTTTTTTCAATACAGACTCAGAGAAGGTTTCAGTAACTTTCTCACTGTTTAGTATGAATTAGAACCACCAGGAGACAGATCTTGAGGAACAACAGGTGGGAAAGTTCAGTGCGAATGCAGAACAGTTCATCAAAAGTAAAAGCTGACAAACACCACATAGTAATGTGGGAAAGTAGTTCCAAAGGACAGAAAATAGCAGATTTCCCCACAGATCAACAGAGTGTGAGGATCTGGGTATGAGTATGAAACCAGGACAAGAAAATTGTATAGAAAAGCATATGGTCAGTTTAAGGAAAACATATCTGAGTCCAAGTAATTGTGCTCATATTAGGACAGTACTCCAGATTTTCAAAGAAAAGGAATTGATAGGATCAGTACTTGGTTGTTGTCAAGAGAGGATAAAATAGAAGGTCGATTATCTTAATCAGATTCCTAACTTCTTCCAAATTCATAGGCCACCATATTCTCTCTGGGCCAAAAATAAAGGTATCTCTAACCCATCCCCCAGTCTGTGTAAGAGACCTGCCTGGAAAAGGTCAGTTTTCATTCCAGTCCCTAAGAAAGCCAATGCCAAAGAATGCTCAAGCTACCATACAATTGCACTTTTCTCACATGCTAGTAAAGTAATGCTCAAAATTCTCCAAGCCAGTCTTCAACAGTATGAGAACTATGAACTTCCAGATGCTCAAGCTGGATTTAGAAAAGGCAGAGGAACCAGAGATCAAATTGCCAACATCCACTGGATCATTGAAAAAGCAAGAGAGTTCCAAAAAAAAACATCTACTTCTGCTTTATTGACTATGCCAAAGCCTTTGACTGTGTGGATCACAATAAACTGTGGAAAATTCTGAAATAGATGGGACTACCAGACCACCTGACCTGTATCCTGAGAAATCTGTATGCAGGTCAGGAAGCAACAGTTAGAACTGGACATGGAACAACAAACTGGTTCCAAACAGGAAAAGGAGTTCGTCAAGGCTGTATATTGTCACCCTGCTTACTTAACTTATATGCAGAGTACATCATGAGAAACTCTGGGCTGAATGAAGCATAAGCTGGAATCAAGATTGCCAGAAGAAATATCAATAACCTCAGATATGCAGATGACACCACCCTTATGGCAGAAAGTGAAGAAGAACTACAGAGTCTCTTGATGAAATTAAAAGAGGAGAATGAGAAAGTTGGCTTAAAGCTCAACATTTAGAAAACAAATATCATGGCATCCGGTCCCCTCACTTCATTGCAAAGAGATGGAGAAACAGTGGCAGATTTTATTTTTTGGGGCTCCAAAATGACTGAAGATGGTGACTGCAGCCACAAAATTAAAGACCCTTTCTCCTTGGGAGAAAAGTTATGACCAACCTAGACAGCATATTAAAAAGCAGAGACATTACTTTGCCACCAAAGGTCTGTCTAGTCAAGGCTATGGTTTTTCCAGTGGTCATGTGTGGATGTGAGAGTTGGACTACAAACAAAGCTGACTGCTGAAGAATTGATGCTTTTGAACTGTGGTGTTCGAGAAGACTCTTGAGAATCCTTTGGACTGCAAGGAGTTCCAACCATCCATTCTAAAAGAGATCAGTCCTGGGTGTTCATTGGAAGGACTGATGTTGAAGCTGAAACCGCAGTACTTTGGCCATCTGATGCAAGAGCTGACTCATTTGAAAAGACCCTGATGCTGGGAAAAGAGGGCAGGAAGATAAGGGGACAATAGAGAATGAGATGGTTGGATGGCATCACTGACTCGATGGACATGGGTTTGGGTGGACTCCAGGAGTTGGTGATGGACAGGGAAGCCTG
>NW_011494855.1:2051374-2055244 GCF_000754665.1 Bison bison bison | reverse complement strand
AGAGACATTACTTTACCAACAAAGGTCTGTCTAGTCAAGGCTATGGTTTTTCCAGTAGTCATGTATGGATGTGAGAGTTGGACTATAAAGAAAGCTGAGTGCCAAAGAATTGATGCTTTTGAACTATGGTGTTGGAGAAGACTCTTGAGAGTTCCTTGGATTGCAAGGAGATGCAACCAGTCCATCCTAAAGGAAATCAGTCCTGAGCATTCATTGGCAGGACTGATATTGAAACTGAAACTCCAATACTTTGGCCACCTGATGCGAAGAGCTGATTTAATTGATAAGATCCTGATGCTGGGAAAGATTGAAGGCAGGAGGAGAAGGGATGACAGAGAATGAGATGGACATGAGTTTCCATGAGTTATGGACATAAACTCCAGGAGTTGGTGATGGACAAGGCAGCCTGGCATGCTGCAGTCCATGGCATCGCAAAGAATAGGACACAACCGAGTGACTGAACTGAACTGAACTGTCTGTAAGAAATCACTGAGGGAGCAGGAGACATGCTATTGAAAAGAGCTGTTGAAGAATGAGGGATTCTTGGCCAAAAACAGAGTTTCAATAGAAATTATATACCAAGTAGCAAGGAGAATTGCCAGAATCTTGGAAAAAAAGATGCTGAATGATACCAAAAAGTAAAAACAAGACCTCAAGCAAGGTCAAAAATAGACATGCTAAGCCTATTTAAACTAGACCACACAACGATGCCTGTGCACATTAGAAAGTGTATATCAGATCAGATCAGTCGCTCAGTCGTGTCCGACTCTTTGTGACCCCATGAATCACAGCAGGCCAGGCCTACCTGTCCCTCACCAACTCCCGAAGTTCACTCAGACTCACGTCCATCGAGTCAGTGATGCCATCCAGCCATCTCATCCTTTGTCGTCCCCTTCTCCTCCTGCCCCCAATCCCTTCCAGCATCAGAGTCTTTTCCAATGAGTCAACTCTTCACATGAGGTGGCCAAAGTACTGGAGTTTCAGCTTTAGCATCATTCCTTCCAAAGAAATCCCAGGGCTGATCTCCTTCAGAATGGACTGGTTGGATCTCCTTGCAGTCCAAGGGACTCTCCAACATCACAGTTCAAAAGCATCAATTCTTTGGCGCTCAGCCTTCTTCACAGTCCAACTCTCACATCCATATATACACACTATATATAGTATACACATTAGAAAGTATATATATATAGCTTGAGCTGTTTGCTGTTCACTTGAAATTTTCACAACATTGTTAATCAGCTACACCCCAATACAGAATAAAAGTTTACAAAAAACTTCAAAAAGAAAATATATTTGATGCAGGGGAATTAAGTGTTTAGATTTCATTTTTTTCTGCTTTTATTTTCCACAGCCTGGAAAAGTTAAACCCAAAGCAAGTGCAACTTAGGTTAAATGTATCTTCTTTCCTCATCAATTGATAGTTCAAATATAAAGGTCAGCACAAATCCCTGAACTCTAACTAGTCTGGTTCTGAGTCGTATTAAATCCTAAGATCCATGGAGTGGCCTGAGATGCAGGAGTTGCTGCCTCTGAAATAGTTAAACAATTTAGAGTTAGGAATATCTCAGATTTCACTTACCAAAGCCAAATCATCAGTTAGACACTGAGCCCTTAGAATGATACAGAAGCCAAGTTTTCCAAATCAGAGAAAACGTTTCTATTTTCCACAGTTTTTTTTTCATGTTTCATTTTTCACAGTTCTTCCAATCTAATATGATAAAACAATAGTGCTAAAAGAATCTAGCATAGAAAACAAAATATGCTTTAATTTTTTAGCATTACTAACCATATCAGTGATATTTCCATACCTTATAATCTGAGGCAGAATCATCCATATGTGAAAAATTTTGTAGGTAATGTCTATGCTCATACAATTGCACTTTGTATGTTAATGACCCTCAGATCTATTGAGACCCAAAGAATAGGAAACTATGAAATGTTAACTGGCAATTTTGTACCAAATAATACATCTGCTATTTTACATAAATTAATCAATGCTCTGAAGACAGAAACAAAGTTATATATACCTTACATCATATATGTGAGTGCTGTGTGCATATGTGTGCTCAGTTCTGTCCAATTCTATGCAACCCCACAGACTGTAGCTTGGCGGGCTCCTCTGTCCATGGAATTTCCCAGGCTGGAATACTGGATTGGGTTGCCATTTCCTACTGTAGTGTGAATGCTATAGCATGTTTTATTTTATATTCTCTTTCAAAGAGATCAAGATGAATAAATAAGCTGATTGGCAAGTTGTATTTATTTTGTAACATAATAGTTTCTAGAACTAAAGCTGTATAAATAAGTAAAAGAGAGACTTTGATGATGAGAGAAGCTATATTTTGAATGGATATATTAAAAGGTTATAAAATATACATTAGTTTTCAAGCAGGATGCGATTTAATTGCCTCTTTAAAAATCACCTTTTGTCTTCCTATAAACTGAATATTCTCTCCTGACATTTTAATACACTCATATCTCCACCCTCTTTGAACATTCTGTATCCATTCCTAGGTCAGGTATTTCCATCTTCAAAGCATTTGCTCTGTCATCATTAAATATGGAATTAAAAGAAGTTTAGTTACTTATCTTAAATAATATTCAAATGTATCATCTACAGTGAAATACAGCTTAAAATTTATGACTAAGTTAGTAAATTAAAAGGAATGACAAGACGAAGTTGAGATGATCAATGTTTCTGCTCTAATTTTCCAGAAATAAACAAAATTAAGTTATTTTGACAAGGATATAAATAACTTGATCCATTTAGATGCAATCTAAAATTATAGAAATAATATGAACATCATTTTTCTTAAAAAAGTAAAAACAAATATATTTCTGAACAGGCTATGATAAGGAAAAGTTAATCTTTTTTTTCCCTTTGCTGTAGCAAACAACACTTTACTTGAAGTGTACAGTTGTTTTTTTTTTTTTTTTCAACTTGAGTTTTGTGACACCCTCTTAAATGGTCTGTAAATTTGTGAGTCTTTCAGTGTTACCTGATTGCAAAAGTTTTTCTGACATGTAACCAGATAAAAATATTTTTCATTTAGAGAAAATAAAATCTGTCCTTGTAACATTATTCTAAATTAAACTCAGTGTACAATTTAAAAATAAAATATTTAAGAGGTTAAAAAGCACTATTTTAATACTTGCTTGTTCAACATGCTTATTTATGTATGCACTTTAAATTATTTCAAATGAAATAAGCTCCTCTGTCCATGGAATTCTCCAGGCAAGAATACTGGAGTGGGTAGCCATTCCCTTCTCCAAAGATCTTCCCAACCCAGGGATTGAACCTGGGTCTCCTGCAATGCAGACAGAATCTCTATAGTCTGAGCCATGCGGGAAGCCTACTTTGAAAAATGTTAAGGGCTGTGAACTAGGAGGTCTACAAAGAAAGAAGAATAGGCTCTGATTGTTTTAATTCAAAAATTATCCATTCTGCTGTTCATTTCTCCAACTTTTTCCCTATCAAAGAAAAACTATAGAATTTCAAATTTTAACATTTTTAGAGCTGGTTTTCATCAGGTATGAGGCTTGATGATGTGATTTCCAATGTGAAAAAAAAAATACCTGCTCTGAAGAGATTAGTTAGTTAGATTAGTTAGTTAGAGATTAGTTAGATTAGTTAGATTAGTTAGTTAGTTAGTAAGAGATTACAGACTAACAGAAGGAGATGAAACTCACAATTAATTACAAGTCACTGTAATTTATCTGAAACCATATAAAATTCCAAATGTATTATTTTCCTACATTAAATATTAAATATTATAAACATATCAGTCAACCTATGATTACGCTAAAACAGAATGATTAAAATGCTGCTGAGTCATAGAAGTAAAAAAAACAGTGTGGTTCCCCAAAATA
>NW_011494855.1:2047936-2051274 GCF_000754665.1 Bison bison bison | reverse complement strand
GGAAGCCTACTTTGAAAAATGTTAAGGGCTGTGAACTAGGAGGTCTACAAAGAAGGAAGAATAGGCTCTGATTGTTTTAATTCAAAAATTATCCATTCTGCTTTTCATTTCTCCAACTTTTTCCCTATCAACGAAAAACTATAGAATTTCAAATTTTAACATTTTTAGAGCTGGTTTTCATCAGGTATGAGGCTTGATGATGTGATTTCCAATGTGAAAAAAAAAAAATACCTGCTCTGAAGAGATTACAGACTAACAGAAGGAGATGAAACTCACAATTAATTATAAGTCACTGTAATTTATCTGAAACCATATAAAATTCCAAATGTATTATTTTCCTACATTAAATATTAAATATTATAAACTTATATCAGTCAACCTATGATTATGCTAAAACAGAATGATTAAAATGCTGCTGAGTCATAGAAGTAAAAAAAACAGTGTGGTTCCCCAAAATAAGTGAATATTTCATTTTATAAAATTACAGACTAAGCCATGAATCTCAAAATTTTGAATACTAAAAAGAAATTAGAACTTTTTAACAATAAAGTTCTGGTAGTTTGGTACACATTTCCAGATGGAAGATGCTGAGGGTCCACCATGTTGCATCACCATGAAATCCAGAACATGAGGTTGGAGTTTAGGATTTGAACTTGGGGATCAGGAAAGCATGAGCACTTACAAAGAAATCAGGAAGGCAGGAGCATTCTCAGCAGCAGCCCCAGAAGCCTGTGTCAACTACTCTCCAGCCTAGAATTCTGCTTGAAGACACACAAGGCCTTGGAAATATGTTCTTGCTGCCTTTCTGGGTGAGATGCTCCACCAAAACAAAAGAATTAAACCCAAAAAAGTGGGACATCTTAGTTCAGGAGAGGGGCCCAGCAATCTTGGAAGAAAGAAACCCATTTAAGTTGGAGCAGGAGATGGAAGCTTACAAAAAAAAGAAAAGAAAAGAACTGGCATCTGGTTAAACAGAAAAGGGTTTTCTAATTTAATCAGAGAATTTAGGGAAAAGTAGTAAGAAGATTGTTAAAAAATGAAAACTTAAGGCAAAAAAAAAAAAGCAGTTGTGAGAGGAGAGTTGACTATTGATTATGCACATGTGTTATTTAAATACAAATAAAAGTTAACATGAGGGCCTTTCCAGATGACAAACAGATGAGGAAAAAGTGGAAACAGTGACAGATTTTATTTTCCCAGGCTCCAAAATCACTGTGGACAGTGACTGCAGCCATGAAATTAAAAGATGCTTGCTCTTTGGAACTAAAGCTATAACCAACCTAGACAGAGGATGAAAAAGTAGAGACATCACTTTGCTAACAAAGGCCTGTAAGTCAAAGCCATGGTTTTTCAGTCATCATGTATGGATCTGAGTGAGAGTTGAACCATAAAGAAGGCTGAGTGCCAAAGAATCGATTCTTTTGAACTGTGGTATTGGAGAAGACTCTTGAGAATCCCTTGGATATCAAGGAGATCAAACTCATCAATCGTAAAGGAAATCAGTCCTGAATATTCATTGGAAAGAATAATGCTAAAGCTGAACCTCCAATACTTTGGCCACCTGATGGGAAGAGCCAACTCTTTGGAAAAGACACTAACGCTAAAAAAGACTGAGGGCAATAGGAAAAGGGGGCAACAAAAGATAGGATGATTGAATGGTATCACCAAGTCAATGGAGATGGATATGAGCAAACTCTGGGAGATAGTGAAGCACAGGGAAACCTGGCATGCTGCAGTCCATGGGGTCTCAAGAGCCAGACACAACTTAGCAACTGAACAGCAACAGGTGAGTCAGCAGTAAAGACTCTGTCTGCCAACACAGGGAAGGAGAAGGAAATGGCAACCTACTCCAGTATTCTTGCCTGGAAAATTTCATGGACAGAGGAGCCTGGCAGACTACAGTCCACGTGATCACAAAAGAGTCAGACACGACTTAGTGACCAAACAATAACAAACTATAAAACTTAGGAATTTATGGAAGACCCTCTGGAGTCTTCCTTCAACACATATGTATAAATATGTGCATGCACAGACATTTGGACTTTTTTCATGCTAAAAATTTATTATGCTTTACTCATTCAGAGATACCAGTCAGTGTTTCCTAATCAAAGTAAAGACCATGAAAAAATAGTATGCCTCAGAACTTGGTAATGACTATTAAATATATACTTTATAATATTACTAAATGGTGGATTCTAGCTGATTAAGCAAAATCCTCTTTAAGATATATTACCCAGCTGGAATACGAAGCGTTTATAGATTTAATTAATTTTAACTGAATTTTAATGAACTATATTTATTAGCTTATTTATTTTTTAACACCATAAACATTCTTTTCCTCATCTGTAACTCAAAAAATAAATAAATAAAGGCATCAGTTCAGTTCAGTCACTCAGTCATGTCTGACTCTGCAAACCCATGGACTGCAGCACAACAGGCTTCCCTGTATATCACCAACTCCCAGAGCTTGCTCAAACTCATGTCCATCTAGTTGGTGATACCATCCAACCATCTCATCCTCTGTCATCCCCTTCTCCTCCTTCCATCAATCTTTCCCAACATCAGGGTCTTTTCAAATGAGTCAGTTCTTCGCATCAGGTGTCCAAAGTATTGGAGCTGGAGCTTCAGCTTCAGCATCGGTCCTTCCAGTGAATATTCAGGACTGATTTATAATCAAAGTTAAAATGTATTTTCTTTTATTTATTTATTTTTTGTTGATGAATGTATTTTCTTTTAATATCTGAAGTATATTTTTTAGTTCTCAAATGTTTAGAATTTTTTTTAGATCATTGTTGTTATTTAGTTCTAGTATAGAATATATTCTGTATGAATTTAATCTTTGAAAATGTGTGGATTCCTAAGAATTCCTAAGATTTCATTTTCTTCCACACTGT
The DNA here is from genome assembly GCF_000754665.1 of Bison bison bison. Lineage (NCBI taxonomy): Eukaryota > Metazoa > Chordata > Mammalia > Artiodactyla > Bovidae > Bison > Bison bison. The sequence goes on along the minus strand of NW_011494855.1, from coordinate 2,048,380 downwards.
CCTTTAAAAAAATGTTTCATGTGTGCTTTAATAGGCTTTAATAGGCAGTGTATTTCACAGATTTTCGGTGAGTGTTCTTTAACTATCCAGTGTTCTTTAACTACAGCACACATTAACTCTGTTGTTCAAATTTCCTGTATCCTTATTATTTATCTATTGGTAAATTTATCTACTGAAATCTGGTATTTATCTGGTATGTATCAACTGAAACAGACGTTTAAAAATAAAATGGACAGAATGATCTCTGTTCCTTTACAAGGCAAACCATTCAATATCACGGTAATCCAAGTCTATGCCCCGACCAGTAATACTGAAGAAGCTGAAGTTATATGGTTCTACGAAGACCTACAAGACCTTCTAGAACTAACACCCCCCAAAAATGTCCTTTTCATTATAGGGGACTGGAATGCAAAAGTAGAAAGTCAAGAAACACCTGGAGTAACA
>NW_011494855.1:2039927-2047836 GCF_000754665.1 Bison bison bison | reverse complement strand
CCTTCTAGAACTAACACCCCCCAAAAATGTCCTTTTCATTATAGGGGACTGGAATGCAAAAGTAGAAAGTCAAGAAACACCTGGAGTAACAGGCAAATTTGGCCTTGGAGTACAGAATGAAGCAGGGCAAAGGCTAATAGATTTTTGCCAAGAGAACACACTGATCATAACAAACACTTTCTTCCAGCAACACAAGAGACGACTCTACACATGGACATCATCAGATGGTCAACACCGAAATCAGATTGATTATATTCTTTGCAGCCAAAGATGGAGAAGCTCTATACAGTCAGCAAAAACAAGACCAGGAGCTGACTGTGGCTCAGATCATGAACTCCTTATTGCCAAATTCAGACTTAAATTCAAGAAAGTAGGGAAAACCACTCGGAGAAGGCAATAGCAACCCAGTCCAGTACTCTTGCCTGGAAAATTCCATGGATGGAGGAGCCTGGAAGGCTGCAGTCCATGTCCAACTCTTCGCGACCCCACTTTCACTTTTCCCTTTAATGCATTGGAGAAGGAAATGGCAACCCACTCCAGTGTTCTTGCCTGGAGAACCACAGGGACTGGGGAGCCTGGCAGGCTGAATCTATGGGGTCGCACAGAATTGGACACAACCGAAGCGACTTAGCAGCAGTAGCAGCAGCAGGGAAAACCACTAGGTCATTCCAGTATAACCTAATTCAAATCCTTAATGATTATACAGTGGAAGTGAGAAATATATTTAAGGGAATAGATCAGATAGAATGCCTGATGAACTATGGAGACAGATTTGAGACATTGTATAGGAGACAGGGAGCAAGACCAACCCCAAGAAAAAGAAATGCAAAAAAGTAAAATGACTGTCTGAGGAGGTCTTACAAATAGGTATGAAAAAAAGAGAAGCGAAAGGCAAAGGAGAAAAGGAAATACATACCCATTTGATTGCAGAGTTCCAAAGAATAGCAAGGAGAGATAAGAAAGTCTTTCTCAATGATCAGTGAAATGAAATAGAGGAAAAAAATAGAATGGGAAAGACTAGAGATCTCTTCAAGAAAATTAGAGATACCAAGGGAACATTTCATGCAAAGATGGACACAATAAAGGACAGAAATGTTATGAACCTAAAGAAGGAGAAAATATTAAAAGAGGTGGCAAGAGTACACAGAAGAAATGTACAAAAAAGATCTTCATGACCCAGATAATCACGATGGTGTGATCACTCACCTAGAGCCAGATATCCTGGAATGTGAAGTCAAGTGGGCCTTAGGAAGCATCACTATGAACAAAGCTAGTGAAGGTGATGGAATTCCAGTTGAGCTATTTCAAATCCTGAAAGATGATGCTGTGAAAGTGCTGCACTCAATATGCCAGCAAATTTGGAAAACTCAGCAGTGGCCACCGGACTGGAAAAGGTCAGTTTTCATTCCAATCCCAAAGAAAGGCAAGGCCAAAGAACGCTCAAACTAACTGCACAATTGCACTCATCTCACACGCTAGTAAAGTAATGCTCAGAATTCTCCAAGCCAGGCTACCACAACATGTGAATGGTGAACTTCCAGATGTTCAAGTTGGTTTTAAAAAAGGTAGAGGAACCAGAGATCAAATTGCTAACATCTGCTGGATCATCAAAAAAGCAAGAGAATTCCAGAAAAACATCTATTTCTGCTTTATTGACTATGCCAAAGCCTTTGATGGTGTGGATCACAATAAACTGTGCAAAATTCTGAAAGAGGTGGGAATACCCGACCACCTGACCTGACTCTTGAGAAATCTGTATGCAAGATAAGAAGCAACAGTTAGAACTGGACATGGAACAACAGACTGGTTCCAAATAGGAAAAGGAGTATGTCAAGGCTGTATATTATCACCGTGTTTATTTAACTTCTATGCAGAGTACATCATGAGAAACGCTGGGCTGGATGAAGCACAAGCTGGAATCAAGATTACTGGGAGAAATATCAATAACCTGAGTTATGCAGATGACAGCACTCTTATGGCAGAAAGTGAAGAAGAATTAAAGAGCCTCCTGATAAAAGTGAAAGAGGAGAGTGAAACAGTTGGCTTAAAACTCAACATTCAGAAAACTAAGATCATGGCATCTGGTCCCATCACTTCATGGCAAATAGATGGAGAAACAGTAGAAAATGTCAGACTTTATTTTCTTGGGCTCCAGAATCACTGCTGATGGTGACTGCAGCCATGAAATTAAAAGACACTTTCTCCTTGGAAGAAAATTATGACCAACCTGGACAGCATATGAAAAAGCAGAGACATTATTTTGCCAACAAAGGTCCATCTAATCAAAGCTATGGTTTTTCCAGTGGTCATGTATGGATGCAAGAGTTGGACTATCAAGAAAGTTGAGCACCGAAGAATTGACCGAGACTCCAATACTTTGGCCACCTGATGCGAAGAGCTGACTCATTTAAAAAGACCCTGATGGTGGGAAAGATTGAAGGCGAGAGTAGAAGGGTATGACAGAGGATTAGATGGTTGAATGGCATCACCGACTCAATCAACATGAGTTTAAGTGAACTCCGGAAGTTGGTGATGGACAGTGAGGCCTGGCAAGTTGCCGTTCATAGTGTCGCAAAGAGTTGGACACAACTGATTGAACTGAACTGAAAAATAAAATATATCATACTATGACTTTACATTTGTATACTTCCCCTTGTGGATCTGTCAATTTTTTGCTTAAGCATTTGAAATTGAGAATAACTATATCTTTTTGATTATTCAGACCTACTATCATTTTGATTCGATCTGACTTTAACATTTTTGCCTTAAAGGCTTGTTGTAATCTAACATAATAACCAACTTTATCTTGATTAGTTTTTGCATGGTATATATCTAATTCTTTTTTTTTTTTTTCTCACTATTCCACTCCACTCAGCGTGTGTGCTCATATACTCAGTCGTGTCCGACTCTTGGCGACCCCATATACTGTACCCATGTACCCACCAGGCTCTTCTGTCCATGGGATTCTTCCAGCAAGAATACTGACGTGGGTTGCCATTCCTCCTCCCATACATTTTCCTGACCCAGGGATCAAACTCACGTCTCTTGTCTCTGGCATTAGTGCCATCTGGGTTGCAGCTTGGAATGCAGAATCAAATCTCTGACCAGGAACCACACCCATCCCCCTTTGAAGCCTTAACCACTGGACTGCCACAGAAATACTATTCTTTTTAATTTAATTCTTTCCTCTCAACTTCAGGGGATTCTTATGCTTTCAACGTGTCACTTGCTTGAAAATGTATATTATTTATATACATGTATATGTATATATATGTAAATAATTCATTGCGTTTTTTGAAAAGGTCTGGCAATCTTTAACTGAAAGTTTGTCCACCTGCCTGGAATGTAATAATATTTACTTTAAATAAAAATCTGATGGTTTACTTACTCCTTATCTCATTGCTTTTATATTATTTTTCCTTTTTTTTTTCTTTCAAGCTTATTGAAAATTGTTTCTTTCTTTTTTTTTTTTCTATTTAGTCATCTCATGATAACCTAAGATACTACAGAACGTATCCTTGACTTGTAAAAATTTGGAGTTGATTGGTAGTTACTTTTTCTTCTTATTCTTCATACACTATGAAAGAAACACATATCTCTTACTCCACTTATTTCCTTTTCATCTTACGCTTTTAGTGCTATGAATTTTATTTTTCTATATACGTTAAACCCTAAAAGACTATAGCTATTGCTGTACAATCAACATCTTTTCAGTTTAACCCACACATTTATCATTTTATTTCTTCCTTTCCTTCCCTCCCTAAATTTTCCTTCTTTCCTTCTTTTTCTTTCCTTTCCTTTCCATCTGGAGTAATTTTCCTTCTGACTGAAAAACATATTTTAGAGTTTCCTGTTGGATTTTCCAGTCTGGGGTGTGCTGGCCATAAATTCTAACTCTCACTTTTGTTATTCTAAAAAGTCTTTATTTTGCCTTCATTTTTGATGGATATCTTTGCCGATTGTTAACTTTTAAGCTTATATTTATTTTCTTTCACTGTGTAGAGCATATAAACGTTTTTACTAGCTTCTTGTTTCCTTGCTGATGTGGAATAATCAATTGACTGCTTTTTTTTTTTTTTTTTTTTTTTCTAGCAGCTGCATTTTAGATATTTTTATTTCTTTGGTATTCAGAACTTTCACTGATATGGATCAATATGGATTTCAGTCTATTTTCTCTGCTAGGAATTCTTTGGGCTTTCTAATTCTTTAATTAGTTCCAGGAATTTTTTAGCCATTATATCTTTGATTATGGATTCTTTTATTTCTCTCTTCTCAGCTGGATCTCCAATCAAACCTATATTAGATCATGTTTGTTGTAAGATTTTATTTTTTGTGTTTTCCCTCTTTATCTGTGCCTGTGATTCACTGTGGATAATTTTTTTTTTCTCCTCCTGTCTTTTTTGGTCAGCTTTGTGCAATAGAAGGAGAAGGAAATGGAAAGCCACTCCAGTATTCTTGCCTGGAGAATCCCAGGCATGGGGGAGCCTGGTGCGCTGCCATCTATGGGGTCGCACAGAGTCGGACACGACTGAAGCGACGCAGCAGCAGCAGTGCAATAGAAACTGTCTGCATTGATTGAAATGTTCTCTATTTGCATTTTCCAATACAGTAGCTCTAAACATGCATGACTATGGAGCACTTGAAATGTTGCTAGTACAACAGAAGAGTATAATTTTTTCCTGAATATAATTTTATAAAATTTTTAGTTTGAAATACTTTTAGATTTACAGAAGAGTTGCAAAGTTGGTATAAGGACTTTCTGAGTAAGTTTCATCCAGCTTTCACTAAAGTTAACTATGAAACATTGATCAAAACTAAGATGTTAAGTAGTAGTAAAACAGTATTAACTAAGCTACAATCTTTACTTGATTTTCACCATTTTTTTCCATTAATGTCCTTTATCTATTCCAGAATTCATCCAGGATACTATGTTCCATTTAATTACTGTATCTCCAGTCTGTGAATTTCTTACATGTCTTTGTCCTCCATGACCTGGGCACTTTCAAAGAGAACTGGCAAGCTATTTTGTGGAATGTTTTATTTGTAGGATGCTTTTTGTAATTGGATTGTGAATATGAATTTTGGGGAATAATATTGCACAGGTGGTACACCCTCCTCATCTCATCATATAAAGCAAGTTGATACTGATTGCATAGCTAAGGACGTGCCTGTCATGTTTATCCACTGCAAAGTTATATCTTTCCACATGCTTTGTGTTAGAATACAGACCAAATACAAGGGGAAGAGTTAAGTCCTACCTCATGGACAGAGGTCCATCAAAGAATTTGTGGACATATGTTAAAGCCATCAGAGTAATTAATAAATTGGGGGAGGTGAGTAATACATTCAGAGTATGCAACAATCCTGTTATTCCTTAGAATTTCACCTACTAATGTTAATATTAATCAGTGGTTCTGTCCTGCAGCAGTTATTACTATGATATACTAATGGTGATTTAAAATTTTCCTTACTCCTTCTGCATTTATTAACTGTATTGCTTCTGTAAAAAAGAGTTGTCCCTTCACATATGTTTATTTATTCATTCATTCATTCATTTGTTCACTCACTTATCTATAACAGTATGGACTCATGGGTATTTATTTGTTTTGTTTTTGTACTGCATTACTATTTATTTTGTTTCCATTGTTCTAGTTTTGGTCAGAAGGAGCTTTTCCAAGTTAGCTTGCATGTCATTTGACATACCCCATCTGTGTGTGTGTGAAAGATAGAGGGAGGGAGAGCGAGAGAGCAAGAGAGAGATAGAAGGCTCTTTTTTTACTTTCTGGCATTATAAAATGTTCTAGACTAATGACAGATTGAAATTATAATGGGTTAATATAGTTCAGTGGGCTTCCCAGTTGGCTCAGGGTAAAAAATCTGCCTGCCAAGCAGGAGATGCAGATTTGATCTCTGGGTCAGAAAGCCCACTACATATCATTCCACTATTCTTGCCTGGGAAATCCCATGGATAAGGGAACCTGGCAGGCTACAGTCCATGAGGTTGAAAGGACTGGACATGACTTAATGACTATACAACAGCTGAAATACAGCTCAGACATACAAAAACAGAGTTAGATGGCCATTGAATGTCTGATCTTAGGTGGATCTTGAAGACCAGATACTCACCACTGAAAACCTGAACTTTCTTTGAACTACATCAGATGCAAGGATACCACCAGCCCAGCCACATTCAGAACAACACCTGCCAGCTGCACCTTTATTGTCTCAAGGTCTCCCTTTGTAACTATATACTCATTTCAGACCCCAGTAAATCCTAAATTAGCGAGCACCCTTACTACTGGCCAGCTCTAACTATAGTTCCTGTAATTAACTGTATCCTTAGAGCTAGCCTTTATAAGCCTCTTTCATTTTGTAGTCCAGCAGAACATAATTCAAGTGCTTCTTGAATCTATGTGTCCCAGACTGCAGTCCTAACAAATCCCAATTACACATCTTTTTATTTAAATCAGATTTCTGTCTCTGAAATGTTGTTTGATAATCTCATTTTCTTTTTTTGTTTGTTTTTCCTGTCCCAACCCTAGAATCAGACATTTCTTTCAGGATCTCTAGCTCCATTTAATAGAGAATTGTATTCAGGAAAAAATTTGTAATGAACATAATTTTAATTTGAAGTAGCTATTTCTTATTAATGTTTACCATATTAGACAGCATAGTACTAGATCATTCATTCTTTTTACAGTTTTTCTTAGTCAAAAACTATCATTCCCATATCTTATCATTACCAGTAATTGCAACCCTCCATATATCAATATTATGCCATAATCTGACCATCATCTCTTTTTGCCCAGGTCACTCTCTCCAGTACCATGACTCCAACTATCCTTTATCACCTTGAATCTATTATAGAATTAATAGAAAAGTCTTAGAATATACTTTTCACTGCATCTATCTTAAATTTCATGATTAGTTATCATAACTACTCCCTTGAGTCATTTGTTCCTCTCTCCATCATACTCTGAATTCTGCCATCTTAGCACTCCTTCCATGAAATTTAATGTAGAAAGGAAAAAGATAGCCATCACAATGACCAGTCTCATTTTGAACATGAGATTACAAACTGCAATGCTCCAGGGAAACATTACACATATTGCTAATCTACTTTATCATTCTTTGAATGACTATGTACAACTTCTTTTCTCCAATAATTCCTTTCCCATTTTTAATAATTCCTACATCAGTTCTACCAGGATGATTCCTCAGAGAACTTTGAAAAGGTTGTATAACTTCAGAGAGAAATTTCTTGGTAGTGGCTATACCAAGTCTCCAAATTCCTCAAGAATTTTCATTATCCAAGATTAGTATGGACATTGTGATGTTTTTTCCTTAGAGAAATAGAAAAGATGAATCTCAGAAACAACTATTAAGAACTGAAAATTAATGATTTTTTTTTCTGGTCAACTTGTATGTAAGTCTTTTTCCTTCTCATATAACTCTAGGTGGAAGGAAGGACCACCACAAATAAAAGTTTTATATTCTCACCATTCAAACTGGTGGAATTTCACAGAAAGATTTAATTTGATTTAGAAAAAAATCAATTTGACATTTCTTGAACTAAGATGTAGTGATGGAAAATTTATACCTGGCACACATATGGAATGATACTTCAGTTCAGTTCAGTTCAGTCACTCAGTCGTGTCCGACTCTTTGCAACGCCATGAATTGCAGCACGCCAGGCTCCCTGTCCATCACCAACTCCCAGAGTTCACTCAAACTCACGTCCATCAAGTCAGTGATGCCATCCAGCCATCTCATCCTCTGCCGTCCCCTTCTCCTCCTGCCCCCAATCCCTCCCAGCATCAGAGTTTTTCCAGTGAGTCAACTCTTCACATGAGGTGGCCAAAGTACTGAAGTTTCAGCTTTAGCATCATTCCTTCCAAAGAACACCCAG